>NC_070632.1:24970106-25202606 GCF_947347685.1 Pleuronectes platessa
TTGGCTGAATGTCCAGATAGTGAGCTTTCAATTCAGAAGTATATATTCACTCCTGTTCTTCGAATATCAGGAGTTGGCAAGTCACATTTTCATTCTTGCTAGGTTATTAAAACATTGCTAAGATAGCTTTAGGCCTTGCTAACACAACATTAAATGGCTATGTTCGTCTCTGTCCAGTCCAAATAGTGTGCAGATTAGTTTTGGCGTGTCACTTTCTGGTGGGCTTCACACTGATGTCAGTGTAAAGGTAGATTAGAGCTCAAATCAAAATAAGGTGTCAGACCAGTGGTGAAACAGTGGCTGTCTTTTTTTATTTTTAAACATCACAGGCCCACTTTTCGATGTCAGTGATCCTGAAGTCTTTGAGCTGCTGAGATCAGAGCTGTTGCTGCAGGAATAGCCCCGGAGCTTTCTGCAGTAATCAGGATCCAACCTGCATGTAGATGATACAAGAGACGCCATTCGCTACCAGGTATCCCATGGTAACCACAGAGGGCGACGGCAGGTTTCTGTTTGCTTGTTAGCTGCAGCTCATCACCGGCCCTGTGTAATTCTCCATCTGCAACAGCACAGTAGGATGAAAACGCCCCTGTCTCTTGTTGGTGTAAGCCTGAGCAGAGCATGTTTGGAGAATACGCGTGTGCAGTACGTGAGCTGTCAACATGACTGAAGTAAAAAATCCACTGTGCAGCAGGTCTGTTCTGTAGCTGCATGTGATAAACTTCAACCGCTGAGAGCAGAGAGGTGGAATATGGATTTCTTTTATTTACAGAGTCAAAGAGAGAGCATGTACTTTTTATTAACTGAGAGACAATGCAGATTCCGAAGCAGTTAAAGACCCTTTTAACATTTAACTGCACTGCATTTTTACCACAGAAAATACAGGTTGCAGGTTGACTGGCTGCTGATGTTAGAATTATATAGAGTATTTTTATTATTAGGGCCCGAGCACTGACAGACACTGACAGACGTCGACGTGAGGCCCTATTGAAATTGTAAGGATTATTATTTTTTATTTTTTTTATTCAGGTAAATTAATTGGCTTTTTGAGGGCTTTAACATGCTCAACTTAATTCCAAAATTTGCAGAAGACAAGACGGAGATACAAACTTATTGAAAGATTGATTTTTTCGTCAGACGGTGTGACCGTGGCCTGGCGTCAAAGTTTGATTACACTCCATTAAAATACGATGTTCTGTATCGCAAACGTACATGGACCATGAAGCCTTTGATGCTGAGCCGTAAACAAACAACTCCACTCCTGCAGTGTCAGTGGTCAAAGATCAAAGGAATATTAATGTCTCGCAAAGGTTACGTCTCTCTCTCTCTCTCAGAATTGGGACATTTCCTCAAACCGTGTAAACATTGAGGTACGGCGAAGGTTCATCCTTCGCCAAAGAAGACGATGTTGTCATAACTCCACTGTGCATTGTCCTATCACCACCAAACTTCTGTCTCATGATCGAGACCATAGACTGTAAATAAACATGGATGCAGAGTCTGAAAATTGTGGACCTTTTATTTTCTTAATTTCAGTGACAGTTCGACACACAATGACATACCATTTAAAATGTAAACAGTGCTGCCTTTGAAAATCCATTGCATCTGACATTTTCCTTAATAAATAAATAAATGTATACTTTAAATACTAGTGCCTCTGTGATAGATAGTTAAAAAGAAGGATTTCCATCTAGATTAGTTAATCTGCACTTGATTAGTATAGCCTGATTGAGAGATGACATCTGCTGATCGATTAGTAATACCTGCAGAGGCCGGATAGGGGAGCTCTGGGCAAGGTGTCATTCCCTATGAACCTGACACTTGACTGTGGGCGGTGGATGAAGTGCGCAAGCAATTTGTTATATTGCCAATTAGAGCGATTAATGCATTTAAACTTTCTGGAATATCACGGCTTCCCTCAGATGCATCTGAAAGCATCATGCCTATGCGGTTGTTTATTTTGCTCACATTCTCTTGCGCAATTAACCGGCTGAATTCACATAAGCTCTCACAGTAACTTATTGATTCATCCGATGAAATGTGACAGAAGGACTGTGGAAGGTTCTCTATCATGTTCTTCACGACGAATTCCTCATCTATACCAAAGTGACTTTGATCCGGTCGTACAGGTGAATTAATCCTTGGGGATATCTAAAATGATTGACTTGATGCTTTTTGGGATTTCCCTGGTGGACAGTTTAAGAACCTGTTTTCATAAACTATTTGCAGTGGACCTGTTGATCTCATCTTGGTCACGAGACTCAGCCATGCAGTTCCTGTCCAGCACAATTTGGGACAAGGTCACCGGAAGGAGATTCGCGCAGGCAATCAGATTGAGTCTGAGTGAGTCCATGGTGACTGTGGTTTAGTAACTAGTTTAGCATCAATGTATCAAAAGGTTAATAGATCTGTGTTTTCTTCTGCATCTTCTACATTGTTCAGCCAACATCAGGATAATGCCTAACATATATGTTCTCTAGCCTTCGATCAAAGGTGGGATCATAGGGAGAGGAAACTCCCCCAACCCTTTGAAGTTAAAAGGTTAAAGGGATAAAGTAATGGGGAAGAAGAACAGGAAGTAGGAAGGACAGGAAGTAGGATATTGCAACATACTGTCAGTAGTTTACCTTGATGTTGTTTGCCACACACCAATCTTCTTCTTTGTTAAGTTTATTAGCAGATGGCAACCTACTGTTTTGAGAGTGTGTGAATCAGAGTTATCTAGGTCATATTAAATAATTGTCTTCCTCCGATAATGAAGCTTTCACCCTATTCCAATCATTTCCAAGCTCAGTTCCTCCACTGCATGCATTACAATTTCCTACTTTAGCTTTTCTCGTTCTCCAACATACTTATTACATTAAAGCTATATACTCCACTGATGATTTGGCAGTAATCACATAATCCTGTAGGATGTAATTTTCTTACATGCAGTGTGTTACTGAGTTCAGTTTGTCCTATCGGCCTGGTCAAGATGTTCTCCTCTTTGTTGCTCCCATGGCTGTCCACACTGTGCTCACCTCCTGCTGCACTGCATACAGACGTTTCCCTGTGTGAGCTACATCCCAGCTGCCATTGTATAATAATATTTACTTTGGTTATTGTTTTTCCTTCTGATTTGTCAAGTGAAATGTCCATGACGTCTTCACGATTTAGTGCTTAGCCAATAAATCCACCCCTTTATTCTGCTTTATTCCTCTATGTGATCCAGTAACTTCATTAAAGTAGCCACAATATTCATATTTCGAAATCTATACAGAGTCTCAGATATCTCATTAACTAAATCTTGCCTACTTTTGATGAAAATAACTTTAACAACATGATTACTGAGCATGAATCTGACCACGGCCTTCTTGATTTGTAACTCTTCTACCTGCTGTAATGCTTCTGCAATCACTACCATCTCCCTCTGTAAACTGACACGTTTTTTTCTACATTGTAATTTCTTTAAGTTGTCTATTTAATGGGGGGTAGGTAGGTATTTTACGTGTGCCCCTAAATGTTCTGATTGTGCTCCTTATATTTTCAGTAGGAGGATATGTACTGCTTGTAAAAGAAGTTAGTCTGGAGCCCTGAGTCGGCAGGAGCGGGACGATGAAATGAAAGCATGAAATCAGTAATTCCTGACCTTAATGTCAGCCATGAGAAAGATGTAAAGCGATTATGCCCCCGTCAACTCGGTGTTACTGCGTCTGACCTCTTGACTGATATCAGACTTGAATCTGTAGGGAAATGTAACATGTGAACACAATATGATCATGTTTACTTCCCCTTTGATTGATCATGATTTAATCTCATACAATTTAACCTTGATGATTCTGACTGAATGAATCTTGGCCCAATTAGTTTAACTAGGCATTGTTGTTTTCATGTGATCAGAAGATCCCAACCTTTGACTTTGTAACAACCCCAACCAGAGTGGGAGGGGTGAGCCAAATGTATAAAGACAAAGAGCTGTTTCCCATCGGTGTGCATATTACAAACTAACCTTTGTCGTATGCACCATGCTCGAGCATTTTATTTTTGTAGTTATTATTATTAATTATTATTGTTATTACATGAGGCAATACAATACATACAAGTCCTGTAAATACAAAGTTGTCATTAGTGACACTATTATACATTATTGGTGACACTTATGTGTTGATTTTAGCCAGAGCTTGAGGCTGGTTGTAAATACTGCAAAGCTTCCTGAGTATCTAATGTCTGCAGGTAATTCATCCCCACTACTTCAAAGGAGAGAGCAGATTGATTAAAGGCAGTTTTCTGAACTGTTGTACCTTATACAACTTGTAAAAGGAGGTGGTTCAAGAGTATGAAGTAAAAATAAGAGGTCAAAATCAAAAGTGAGTAAATTATATATTTCCAAGATGTTGATGTGATGATAGAACCTTGTTGTTGTATCTAGTCAAAGTCAAAGTGAACTTTATTGTCATTCAGACCATACAACAAGAACTGCATCATTTAAAAAAATATCCCCTCAGGGCAATATTGAGAACTTCCTAAAGTCTAAGGGGCTGAGGATGACACATCATGAACAGTAATGTGGTGCATTTAGCTGTGTGTGACCTTTGCTAAATATTAAAAATAAATGTTTCATGCAGATGACACAAATAAAGGTTTTGCATTTAGAACCTCTCATTATGAGCATGGAGCTCAATGTTCACTCAGCAGTCAGGGCTGTCGTCTCTCGGCCTTTTATGATCCGTGTTACTGTGTGGAAATGAAGTAAGGTTTGATCCACTTAGCTCCTGCTCGAGGTAGATGTGCTGAAGAACAGATCAAACATCCTGTGTGCAGTGGTGCCACATTTGAGTGACAGGAAAGTTGCCCAATTATGTAACTATTATTCAGGAGAGTGGAATCAGTGTAATAAAAATGTATTTTAGATAATGTTATATTAACAAAATATGTTAGGGCCATATTTGAGAATAAAGAAATTCTAAGATTTCCAGAATGAAGACATAAAGTTGTGATATTAAGAGGAATACCCAGCCTCTGACCTCTGATGCTGATATTTCTGTTCTCACATACAGCCCCTCTGGATAATTTCAAGAGAATATCCAGACTTCAGTGTATGTCTGAAAGAAGCTTTAGTGTTTCACTTTGCTGCCAACAGTCAGATTTAGTTTGAAAAGATGTACAGAGAACTGTAATGCAGTGAATTTTTTTCACCTGCAGGAAAGTATCTATAATCTTCATAAAGAAAAGCCTGCAAGGAAAAGTGCATAGTTTCATATATATTTGTTGAACTTTTATTATTATTACCATAGTGATTCCTTTCTCCTACAGCAGTTATCTTGGTGTAATGACATCTTGCCTGCGGGGATCTATCTCCTCCCGCTGATCTCTACAGCAGAACTCTTGTGCGTTTATTTTACTTTGTAAATTCTGAATTTGTCTGAATGAATCACAAAATCAAAATGTTGTCCTGAATGCGGTGACATTAGCATTAAGGCTCTAAACATCCCGCTCCCATCGCAGCAGAACGATGAAATTACAGCACATCTAGCTTTCTGTGCCCGTGTTGCTGTTTTCTTTTTTTTCTGTGCAGTCACAGCTCCAGTGTCATCTATTCATGAGGGAGAGGATGATGGAAAAAGATAAATTGACGTCTTGGTTGATATGAGCATTTATTATCGACAATCTTTTTTCAATCCCCTGCTCACTGACAAGTGGAGTCCCCGTGTTTATCCTCAGAGTAAAGACGGGGGAATAGTGATGAGTTTGAAATGGGTTTTGACAGGACTCAGCGGCTGTCCGCTGATCATCCGATGACAGTTAATGAGTCTGTTATTGTGCAGCAGGAGATAAATTATGAATCCAACAAGAGGTCGGACATAAAGTCTCTGAAAGTGTTTGGAGATGTTTTAATGCCAGTCAAGGCGGTATCAGTTGGAAATGTCTAACATGATGACTGAGAGCAGCTGTAAGGCAGGAAATATTAAGAGAGGAACAAAAATGGAAAGGTGTTGGGTAGGTCGGTTTGTATGTTTCTGTGTTTTACCATCTATTTTTAGGTGCATTTTGTTTTACAAATTTAGAGTGGAAATTAATGCTCGGCAGAGGTGGAAAAGTGCAATGGAAACAGTCTAAGATTAAAAAGTATGCATGAAATGATGAATGTGACTTATATTTTACTATATATTAATTCATTTGTAAATTGTTTATGGATTTATGGATTCTAAATTTTCCTCTTTCTTCATACTTTTATAGTCATTTTTTGTTTGTTATATGCCAGTGGGTTTGATAAAAAAAAATAATTTTCATTTTTTTGTTTATTTATTTAATACTATTAATGCTCAGATGTTTGGGGCAGTTTAAGATGTCTCGATTTTTTATATATGTGGGGTCTGATCAGATGGCTCCTTGATGTAATAACACCTCAAGGAGGCATCTGTTCAGTCACTGATTCATATTTACAGATTTATTCTGCATTGGTACAACAGGTCCAAACTTACAGTCAGAATAATGACTAGGGGCCTGATCTACTAAAGGATTGTGCGTTTAAAAACGTGTGCAAACTTAATTTCCCCTGTACAAACATGCAAGCTGATCTACTTACAGTGCGCACTGAGGATGCGTGCAGAATAGCCCCCGCACTTCATTTAATACACTTGCCTTAATGAATATGCATTATCGGGTATTTCTACACAACCGGCAAAGTTAGAGTAGATGCAAATATTTTAATTAAATAAATGCAATGTGATATACAAGGATTGTGACTGTGTCTATATATTTAATACGTTTGAAAGGTAGGTGCTAATCGGCGCAGCGTTATGCACAGATGGCTGCAGTTATTGTGGTGAGGAGGAGACGGCTGAGAACGTGTTTTTTTTTCAGAAATGGAACTGCACCTGCTGCTCAATATTGGTCAAAGGCATCACTGCCACTGGCCCCCCGCCTGTTTTATTTGCTGAGGTTTTCTTATGAGCAATTTCTTCTTTTGTTCTTCATCTCATGTCCTGCCATCTTTTCTTAAATTCATCGATTGTTCATTTTGTTTTATACACAGCCTTTCCTTTCAGCAGTTTCTTTGAGTTGTATAAGTATTTATTTGCTGTAGCTCAACAACATGTTTGTTTGCCTCCTCCACTAACTCCTCCAATTCCATGGAATTAAATTTTGCCTTGAACTTGCAATCACTCTGCTCTCTGAATGCTCCGTGGCAGAAACCAGTAACACATGCAAAACACTTATTCAAATACTACTGCCTCTACCATGTATGCACCTGTTATCATGTACGTAATTATTTTTAGAAGATCACCCACAAAACGCCCACCAACCAAACGTGCAATCTGTGATAATGTATCACTCTTTATTTGGGATCTTAGTAGATCACGGGGATCTTAGTAGATCACGCCCTGAGTGTCGTTAGACACAAATAGAACAAGATATTGAAATGTTCCTCTTTGTGATGTGAATTGTAATGCAGTAAATGATTACTGCATTACTTTAGCAGCAGTGTCAATGAGAAGCAGTACTTGCATTTGAGAACTGGTATGTGTGTGATATACTGTTTAGAATTGCCGTATACGCCAGCAGCCTATCAACAGTCAACAGTAATGTTCCAATAAGAGTCATTACATGCCATCAGATTCATGAGCTGAGTGACAGACCAATCTTGCGCAAACAAAGAGGCAGGAGTTGTGGCAGCACAAGTCTAAGTAAGTTTAACTGCTACATGGAAACACTGATGTGAGTGAGCCAATCATTGCGCAGAGTTAGTTGGTTGAGGTGAATGGCAAGTGCAACCACAGTCCTGTGTGGTTAAGACAACAGAAGAACTTTGGATAAGGGATAAGGTGAGATCCTGTGTTCATATTTTAGATTCAATTGAAATTAGCTTGTCTTTCGTCTAAAATCCCTTACCTTAACCAATGCAGTGAGTCTTAACATAATCCTACTGCTGCAGTCACTACAAGTAGATTGTGCTGCAAGATCAGATCTTTTGTTAACAACCAAATAAGTTGTGTGCGAATATTTGAAAGATATGATTTATGTCTACATCTGATACAAAGTTATATGGCTGCTGTTGGATAAATACGTTTAGTGATCTGTTAAATGTACTATGTGTAACTTCGGCCGCTAGGGGTCTCTTTATAACAAAAGACATAGTTTGATGACTCCGTGAAGCAGTGTGGGATCATGGGAGTTGGTGTCTTCACCACATTGCTGATGGTACGCAAATCATGTTCATGGATGAGGTAAAATATTAAAGTTTTATTCACTTTATGCTGTAAAGACCAATGAATAATCGTGCTCCCTTACACGTGAGCAATACAAACAATAGAAGAAATAAACATTATATTATATTTTATATTAGAGTTATATTTTCAAAGATCATGGTTTGGCTTAAAGTTTTACTTTGGCAGTTTTCTTTGGTTAAAAGAAAACAACGACTGTGTGAAGGAAAAGAGAAAAGAATCGACTCTCCTTTGGGACAAAGTCAGATATTGTGTTCCTCTGCGGATTTAAGGCTCCATAACGACTCTGCTCCAAATGGCCACGACTCATCATTACAACCGTGAGAGGGCTTTGTTACTTTTAACAATTGAGGATTTTTGGTTTGTGATGTCAGGGCTGATTTTCCCATCACCCAGCAGGGGATCTTGTCTTTGTCTCACATGTGACGGATTTCATTCTTTTACTTTTTTTAAGAGTGAGAAGTTTAAACAATAACCATCATCCGCCCCACGCAGGGCTGCTCACCGCTCGCTGTTGTTCCACCTCCTGATGAATTTATTCAAATCCAATTACACCCTCTGCAGCCTTTTGCCACGTTAATTTCTGTTTGTTATTTTTTTCCTTCGGTTTTCTTTTTTTCTCTTTCATTCCGATGCAGTTTGTTCATAACGCCCATGAATATATGCTCTACTTAATGAAGCAAAGAGGATTCATTTGGATTTTGAAGGCTCCTTAGGTAAGCATTCTACACTGCAGGCACAACAGTATGTCTGCATAATAGATAGATAGATAGATTACTTTATTCATCGGCCTGTTTCCAGTATCTAATCAAGCTTCATGAGCGAGTAGAAAGAAGAAAGGAGTCACTCAGTAAACAGATGGAGATGAAGTTTCAGTCTGCAGTTTGTGTTCATTAAAGTGTTTCACACTGAGGCAACCCCTCCTGAAATTCACTCACTCCACGTTTCTTTTAAAGTTTTCCTTCAAATTTCACATCTGGGATTTTAACTTTATCCCATTAAAGATGCTAACATGAGCAGAAAGATGGGGTGTCTCTGCCACCAGCCCCCCACCTGTTTTATTTGCCGAGGTTTTATTATGAACTATTTTTCTTTTGTTCTCCTTCTCATGTCCTGCCATCTTCTCTTAACTTCATCTGTCGTTCTTTTTGTTTTATACACAGCATTTACTTTCTCGCAGATACTCTCCCATCTTGCGTTTCTTTGAGTTACATTCGTATTTCTTTGCTGTAGCTCAACAACATGTTTGTTTGCCTCCTCCACTAACACCTCCATTTCCATGGCATTCAATTTTGCTTTGCGCTTGCAGTCACTCAGCTCTCCCTTATGCTATATGGCAGAAACCAGTAACGCATGCAAAAAACTCATTTATATACTACTGCCTCTACCATGTTTGCACCTGTTATCATTTACACACTTATTTATAGTAGTTCACCTGCAAAACGCCCACCAACCAAACGTGCAATCTGTTATAATGCACATGCAATTTAGCACTCTTTAATTGGGATCTAAGTAGATCAGGCCCAATGTGTCTCTATTGAGTGGGGGTCAGAGAGGTGGAGCAGCAGTTTGAGGCTGTGCACTGCATGACACAAGAAACTGTGAATGTTCACAGACATGGACAAGGCCACAGGGGCCCAAACTAAACTAGTCACTTACAAATAATACTAACAAAAGATATGACTTTGTTAAGAATTTGTATTTACTAAAGTACACAATGTGCTTGTGCAAGGAAAAATGTTCTAAATATATTCAATGATGTGTGCCGGCTAACAGTAAACAAGGATTGCCTTAAATGTGCACCTTACTGAATCAGGAATTGTGCATGGATGTTGAACATATAATTGGCCCCTCTGTGTTAATTGTGGCCCCCTTATAGCCCCTGATTTAGGAGAATCCTTGAGCTGCCACTGTACTCCACTGATGCAGTGTCATTTCCAGAAAATTTAAAAGAGAAAATGTGCAGCAAGGCTAGTTTGCCTTAGTTACCTATAAACACCTCATCGGCTGAGAATTTCACATTCGTACTAGAATATACAGCAGGGTTGCAATGCACATTGTTTTCCTTCTTGATTAATCTGCTGACTATTTTCATTGATTTCTCTTTAGAATATCAGAAAGTGAAAAATCCCTGCTATAATTTCCCACAGTCCAAGTGGACGTCCTCAAATGTTTTGTTTTGTCCAAGCAAAAGTCCAAATTTCCGCTTAAAATTATAAGAGTGAAAGAGAAAAGGATAAAAGCTGGGAGCCAGGAAATGTTTAATGTTTATCTTGTTTTCTGTAGGTCAACTAATTGATGAAACGACCAATCGTTGCAGCTTTAGGGGATTATAAATTAAAAATTAAAAAGAAGAGGTGCAGACACTTTGAAATCATAACTCAGTGCAACTCAGCTTGTGTGGTCAATTCACTGTCTGTGCTCCAAACTGTTCTCTTCACATTACATTTTAAATTTGCAAGGTTATGCAGGCTGCTGCTGTTCCTGCAGAGCATCTCACTGGGAGACACTCTGCACTTTAGAGAAAGCTCTGATAACGAGCCATCACTCAGGATCAGTACTGCTGCTGAGGAGCAAAGCAGAGATTCTGTGATGTTTATTTCTTTTCTGGTCTCATTTATAGCTGAAAACTGTTTTTACATCCATTCTGTTAGCACAGGTCAAAACTCAAAGGAAGCTTTGCTCGATTCAACAGATGGAGAACAAACTCTGAAGGCTGTACTCTTCACAAAAAAAAAACAAGGCTTCATGTTATACAGTCTGTGTTGAGATGAGGATCATGCAAACATACACACTTATCTCTGCACTTGAGACAGTGACACATTTTCTACTGCAAACAAAGCTCAAACAATTGACATCAAATCTGGTGGTGGGGTGAGGATGACCCAAGGAAGACCTTTTAAAATGTTGGTGTGAATCCAGATCAGGGGGGTCTATACAAGTCATTATTTTGGTGCTTTCTTTTATATTGTAAGATAGTTTTTAAATCCAGCTTGTTTTGACGGATATTTATGTATGTAGGTAATTTGATATAAATATGTGAATGAAGTTAATTTAAATGTGTTGTTTTATAAGGGTACTGTTGCGCCTTGGCAGGGTCTAGGGTCTCTATTAGCTCTAGTTCTTAATTTTATTATTTTCTTGCCCAAAAAACAGAGTTTGCAGTGTTTTTGAAGGCCTGAGTTGTGCATGTCGGTGCAACGTCCAGTCGAAGGGTCAGAAGGTCAGAGACAGTAGCATCCTGGGCCTGAGAGGCAAAATCCATGGGAGAGGCTCTGCCGACACTGCTACTTGTAAAACCTGACAGTAGTGGAATTAATGGAAGACTCGTTTCTTGTCTACTCTGGATTTTAGCAGATGGACGCTAGCAGATGGTATTGTCAGTTTTCCAGAGAAATCGTTGACAACTGAAACCTTAAAAGGATTTAAATTCTTGAATTGTTTTTTTTAAGTTCTTCATCAGACTCTTTTAACGGAAAAATTAAAGCAATCTCTCTGTGGTGATTTTCAGCAATGCTGAAAAGTTGTTAGTTCAACTTAACATCTTATATGCACATAACTCACTTTCTAGAGTTCAGTCAGAGGCAGACAGCCCCATCAGGAGCGGCAGGTCTTTTTGTCCCTCGCCGTGAACTGTCGATATGAACAAGAAGGAATGAGTGGACGGACCTCTTGCTTCCCTCAACTGGGCATGACTGCTCTCCCTATGAACTGCCGCGCCTGCCAGCCCTAACATTTAGTTTGTTTCACTATGGTTCAATAATTATCGCTTTTTGGTTCGAAAAGTGCAGAGCTATGACCAGAAGTTTTTTTGTGCCACATTTTAAAATCTAACTGAATGCATTGGAATTTTTAGAACTTATCTCTCCAACTGATTAATGTTCCTATCAGCATTTAGACACCGGGAATGTCACTTTATTGATAATTGAATTTATCACCTATGTCCCCTTGGAATTTACAGACTAAAAAAATTAATCAGTTCGTACAAAAACAATTAGCCTATTAATAAATGATGGATTTGATCGTTTTTAAATGGTGAGAGGACCAAAATGCATCATTTCACAAACAAAGTTCAAATCTTAACGACAGTTAACTGAATTCTGTGTGTGCGTGTGTGTGTGTGTGTGTGTGAGAGAGAGAGAGAGAGAGAGAGAGAGAGAGAGAGAGAGAGAGAGAGAGAGAGAGAGAGAGAGAGAGAGAGGGAGGCAGAGTCTCAGTATTTCCTCTCTCTATCATTGTCTCTTATCTTTCTGGATCCTTCCAATAAAAACAGCCTATAGCTTCCACTGCCTCTGTTCCCTGATCTGTTCTCCATCTCCCGCCCTTCATCCCCTGTATCACCATGTCGTCCACTGCTGCACGCGCACGCGATGCGAAACACTGTATATTATTTTCTTAATCAAAACAAAACACCATGTAGGTCTCTTCTTTAACATCTGCAAATGTTTCAGAGACCTGTTGAGGCCCTCGGGTTGACCTTCCATACACACACACACACACACACACACACACACACACACACACACACACACACACACACACACACACACACACACACACACACACACACACACACACACACACACACACAAACACACAACATCCCAAAGTAGGTGAGCTACCTTCTCTGAGGATGTGGTTGTGGAGCAGCAGCAGGAGCAGGATGCAGACCGCAGCGGCAGTCACAGCCCAGGCCGGCCGGAGGAGCTGCATGAGGAAGAGCCGAGAGCCGCACCGGCAGCCACAAAGTCCGAGCTGTGATTATCCGGGAGCTGGTGCCTCCTCAAGGCGCCACATCCATCTCGATCCCATCCACAGGAGGACGGAGGCGAGACACCGGTGGCATCTCCGGGATACGAAACCACACAAGAGCCTGAATTGATAAATCCAGAGTTGAGGATATTTAAGAAGGGCTTTTTTTGTTTCTGTCCCCGCACTCTCCGGGTGAAGCAGCCGGGGGGTCCTCGCCGCGCAACCCGGGGCGTCACGGTGCGCAGCGGCGACCGGTAGCAGCAGCAGCGGGTGAGGATGCCTGAGGTGATCCCCTCCACCGCAGCACGTCCATCAAATTATCAAACCTGCTCCAGATGGGAAGTTTCCCACTTTACCGCCCAACTTACAGCTCCCTGCGCCTCGGATCCACCAAGAGTCTCCGTACGCTCGTCTGCGTAAATCCCACCAGAGTTTGAAGAAGCGACACCTGGGCCGACTGGAAGTGTTCAGCGGGCATGTTGCACGTTCCCCCCACGACACACTGGGCAGGTCGTCTTGCGGACCCGCTGCCCGGTGGTGATGGAGTGGAGGAGGAGGAAGAAGACGAGGAGGAGGAGATGCAGCTGCTGCCACTAAAGGTCTGAGGATCCTCTGCGACCTGCTGCTTCCACAGCATCTCTCTCTCTCTCTCTCTCTCTCTCTCTCTCTCTCTCTCTCTCTCTCTCTCTCTGACGTCACTGGTACCGTCTGCTTGGGGCAAATCCAGTGAGATACACCGGGACCCGCGCGGTGCAACAGGAGCGGAATACTGAAATGTTGGAATGTGAAGGGCATTGCGAGGGGCACCCTGGTCTTAGTGTATGCAGTTTATAATTCAGGTTATATGCCACTCTGTAATAAGACACCCTTTATAAAACATTTATGAGATGTTTTAATAAATCTGATTAACAAAAGAAAATTGAATGGGAGTATGGTCAAGCCACTTACACAAATTATTCATTATTTGAAATAATAAATAATATCTTAACATTATGTGGGTAATCATTTGAAGCAAGGCTTTTTTCCAAATACAAGTGGAAACATCCACTAAATGGAAAAACACAACACAACTTGATTATAGGTTTGAGAAAAAGATGATGTTTGGGTTGCGTAGTAAGATCTTTTTAAGGTTAAGGACCTCTGTCGTCTTATTGGACGACAGAGGTTGTGGATGAATTAAAATGATGAATTAAAACAACACTGTTATGTTCCTTTGAAACTGGTCAAAACAAGTTTTTATTGGCTCCAACTCAAACCTGCAGTAATGGTAACATGAACATGCTAATTTTCACTGTGCTCTTGATGTTAAACATGATACAGCAGGGGGAAAAAAAGTCTCTACTGGTTTAGTCAGGTATAATCCTCTTTTATAGGAATGTTGCTGCAAACAGTGTACCGCTGTTGTTGGAGGAAAATGTAGAACTTCCAGTTGTTGGAGCGTAGCACTGAGAGCATGAATTATTTCAGTCATCCACAGGCCAATTACTATTTTTATGTTTTCCCTGAACTCACACGATATTGTGATCCAATATGTTGTGTTCTTTACTTTCTGCTCTAATTACTGTGTTGTTTACCATAAAGAAATACATTATTCAGAGTTTCTATAGAAACTGAAATGGCAGTGTACACACTTAATGATACAAATAAATACTTTCCATTTGGTTAAATAACATTTAGACATCCCTTTATTTCTCTCTGTATATATTTATGTATAAAGTTATCAAATATAATGTAATTCATTTGCATCCAATGATGGAGTGACGCCTGCGAGCTAGTTCATGCAGCCAACTTGAGCTGCGCTGGTCCAATCATGTGACATACATCATTTGACGTTAATTTAGGTATCTGGCATGTCTACCGACCGAAAAACTCTGGATTTGTTATGGTTCCTCTAAGTCAGAAACAAATGGAAATAAGCTTCCGTATGTTTCTCTCGTCACAAGCGAAATGGGAGTCTCTTACATGGCCAAATGAAGCACTCAAGATATGTGTGGTCGGCTGCACAGATCCACACAGATCCGCAGAGATCTGTACATAACTTCCCAGCCTCAGAAGACACAAGGCTGGCTCATTAGGTTTCAAAGGAACAGGCACTCAAAACAGGTCAATCTGAGGAAGGGTGTTTTAGACAGGGTAAAAAGGGTGCTGTTTTAAATTATCCTTGTGGTATCTTGACCAAAATATGTTACAGACATTTCATTAAGACCCCAAGGAACCATATCAACTGTGGTAAAATGGGCATAATATGTCCCCTTTAAGGGCCTATAAGTGTCCTACGTATTGTACTTTCCAAACCAAAAGTGTGGGACAATTCAAGGCATTTTGCTATAATGATAAGTTCCTACAAGTGTCCCAAGTATTGTAGATACCTAACCACAAGAGTGGGACATTTCTAAGCATTTTGCTACTATGATAAGGGCCTAGACGTGTCCCAAGTATTGCACTTCTGTAACCACTAGTTTGGGACATTTCTAGGCATTTTGCTTTAATGTAAAGTGCCTACTAGTGTCCCACATATTGTACTTCCCTATCACCAAGAGTGTGACACTTCTAGACATTTTGCCTCAATGATAAGTGCATTAACATTCTGATTGGTCGGGACATTTCTAGGCATTTTCCTTCTATGATAAGTGCCTAGAAGTGTCCCAAGTATTGCACTTCCGTAACCACTGGTGTGGGACATTTCTCGGCATTTTGCTTAAACGTAAATTGCCTACAAGTGTCCCACGTTGTGATGTCCTGTCATTTTAGTTTGTTAATTTCTGTCTCCTTGTGTGTTCTGTTTCCTGTTTTATTTTGTAGTCTCGCCTTCCTTGTGTGTTGTTTCCAGCTTCTCGGGTGTGTCACTTCCTGTCTTGGTGATTGTCTTTCCCAGTCCTCATGTGTTGCACCTGTGGCTAGTTACCCCAGCCTTCCCTGTGTCTCTATTTAAGCCTCTGTGTTCCCCAAGCCCTTTGTCGGTTCGTTTGTTGAACTCTTACTCGTTTCTACACGTCGTGAGATATGGTTTGTCTTGTCCTGCTGTCTCGACCAGCTTTCCCGTCCGGAGCTTCCTTGTTCTCCGTGCGCCTTGTTGCCAGTGTTACTTGTTAGTGTTCCTGTTTTGTTTTTGTCTTGTTTTAAGACTCCTTTTTATATTAAATACCTTTTTGTTTGTAACCTATGCATCCTGGGTCCATCTCCTTCCTCAAACCGTGACACACGTATTGTACTTCCCTAACACCAAGAGTGGGACATTTCTAGACATTTTGCCTCAATGATAAGTGCATAGAAGTGTCCGGCTCCTTCTGATTTGACTGGACATTTCAAGCCATTTTTGCTTTAATGTTAAGTGCCTACAATTGTCCCACGTATTTTGCTTCCCTAACACCTAGAGTGTGACACTTCTAGACATTTTTCTCAATGATAAGTGTCTAGACGCGTCCGGCTCATTCTGATTGGTCGGGACATTTCTAGGCATTTTGCTACTATGATAAGTGCCTAGAAGTGTCCCACGTATTGTACTTCCCTAACACCAAGAGTGGGACATTTCCAGGCATTTTGCCTCAATGATAAGTACCTAAATTGTCCGGCTCATTCTGATTGGTCGGTACATTTCTAGGCATTTTGCTTTAATAGTATTAGATAATTTAACTGTGTTAAAGAAGTGTACAGCATTATGAAGAGAAGCGTTTCTATTATTTTGTTAAGACAATTTTACATGATCAAATAAATATTCATACGTACTAGAAATCTTTGGTTCTAGAAAAATAAATAATAATAGTTGTATTAATAATGATATTGAATTTAAAAAATAAAACTTGTTAAGCTCATCATGGGATGTTCTGTACATTAAGGTGAGGATCTGTCTGGAGACAGTTGTTGATTACATTGTCTTTTCTCCAGATGTTCCAGCACGAACATGTGTCTTCCATGATGAATGATTGCTGGTTGTCTGTTGATGGAGACGTCTGATGATGAGGACAACAGCTCTGCAGTCCCCTGCTCTTCAGTCTGAATGAAAGAATCCAGCTGATTGATTGTTCAGCCTCAGAGGCTCCAGGTTACGCTCAAGCTCTTATCAAAGCTCTCAGCAGCTCTGCGTGTGTCACACAGACTCCATCACAGCCTTTCTTTTGCTCAGACCAGGACCCGTCTCCGTCAGGTCGTGGTCTCTGGGCCTGCACCGGTGGGGATTATTGCTGATGTTTTCTGCAATCGATCAGATTTCCAGAGAGCCTTCCCTCAACGACCGGCGGTGTCGCATAGACGAGTCTGGAGAAAGAGATCAACACAAACACTGTCAGGACTCATCTGGTGTCAATAGCAACACAGGAAATGAAAACTGTCCGTCTGACGGGATGGAAAGTCAGGAGGAGATCAAGACCGTCTAGGCCTCAAATCATCACCTGACAAATAACTGTGACCACAAACTCTCTCAAACTCACAGCCCACTTGGAGGAAGTTGAATCTAGATATAACTGCATCTTTCTTAAAGGGATAGTTCACCCTGAAATAAAAATTCACTCAACATCTACTCACCAATATGTTGAGGGAGGGGTGGATGAAGTGTTTGAGTCCACAAAACACTTAAGGAGTGTCAGGGGTAGACTTTGTTCCAACAAATTACAATACAAGTGAATTCAATGGTGAGCTAATTCTCCAGATGTAAAAAGACGACAGAAAAAACATAACTGCTTGTGTGGTGTCATCCAAGTTTTCGCAAGCCCTGACATTCATGTTCAACTTGAAACGGTGTCATTTACACTAGTGTCCACCGGAAGTGGATAAGCTAACAGACGTTAGTACGCCCGACAGTCTTTGAATGCATCTCGTCGCAGATATCAGCAACCTTTTAGGCTAAAAATGTGGTAAAAATATCCTTGTTTCAAGGTGAATATGAATATACCGGCTTGCTGACACAACACGAGCAGAATGGAGGCATTTTTGTTTCTTTTTTTCTGTTGTTTTTGATAGAACTTCAGAACACAGACTCACTATTTCCATGTTCATTATTTGATGAACACAGATGAGACCCTTAATACACAAAAATTGACAAATTACGTTTAATCTGCTAGATATATAACCTTGAGGGTGACACGATTTAGCAAGGAAATTATGAGTATAAATGACAGATTGGGAAAAGAAAGATGGACCCAACATCAAGTCATGAGGATCTGGTGCATCTTTCACCTCAAAAATAGGGGTACACATAATATATTGATGCAGAGAGGAGAACTGTCACTACCTGGTACCGCTGCTACTTCAAGGAGTATTTCAGGATGTCAGTTGACAGTTTGAAGAACCATGAATATGCAGCAATCACAAACAGCACACATTCTAATTTGTCTGATGTGTTCATTTCGAAAATATCTAGATAATGCCAGCTTTCACATCAGTGACAGAATTTTGTTGAGCAATATTTTGCCTTTTCTTTTTACATGCAAATTTATTGCATTAATAAAGAGACATCTTAGACATCAAACAAAGTGTGGGAGGAGAAAGTGGTTAATTTAGCTTCACCATCAACACCCAGTAAAAGTAAAAGTAAACGATTTTATCGACTATTAGAAAGTTCTCTGAAGAATTCGAGTTTATGAGTTTTCTTATTGTCTGATTTCCTGTGCACGGTTCATCAGTGCAATGCTACAGCAGTGAATGAACAACCACAGATGGTTTCTATTATATCATATTATACATTTCTAATGAAAAGTGACACCAAAACCACCGCAGCTAAACCAATGTGACTGACGCAAGACATAAATTTGATTCAAACTGTGTGTGAATGGTGAATTACGTGCAACCTCCATAAAGTCAACACCATTAAGTGTTTCCTTGTTGTTGCTGAGGAAAACCTGATAATCAGTTCTCCACCTCCTTATTTTTTCTTTCCAAAATTGCTGCAGACTTGCATTCAGTCAAATGAGTTGACTGTTTCTGATGAATAATCAATTAGAAGCCACATTAGTTTTTTTTTGTGTTTATTTCATGGAAATCAGCTCAATGTGTGCTTTACCATCAAAACTCCTCCAGACTGAGAGTAAATAATGATTTTCAGCAGGCATGAAGGAAGCAGAGGAAACTCTTTACTCAGCATGAGACAAATGCAAATTCATCACAATTAAAACTGCAAACAATCAACAGCAACGACACAGCTGGTTTTGAATCGAGGAGTGTTTCTCCTGATTCCTGTGCAGGAGAATCTTATTTAACACCGTATCAGTTTGTTGCTTTGGTGTCTGGCTTTTTTTATTTTGCTTCCCCCGGAGCCAAATTAACTCAGCAGCAGAGGCAGATTTACTCTGACAAATCCTGTTTATTTGGTGATGAGCAGAGAATATGTGGAATGTGGGATCGCACCAGTCGTTTTACCAGTCCACAGGAAAACAAAAAGACTTACACTCACAAGGGTGTTCTGTGGTTTACAGTGCATGTATATCATTTAAAACTATTAAAGCAGACATCTACATCCTCTTATTCATCAGCCTCGGGCGTTTATCTTGCCATTCTAACCACAGCAGCATCTAGCGTCACCTTCTCATGTAGAGTATCAGATTGTTCGATGTTGCGTCTTATTATTGTCACAGCATGGTCAAGATAAAGTAAAGTAAAGCCATTGTTGGTAATCCTGGAAAAGCTGGCAAGAGCAGGCTGCACTTTGAAAATATGAATTCACTCGCTCTTATCTGCCCTCTCATCAAAACTATGACCCCAAAACACATGAACGGTATTTGTTCCTAGTCTTTTTAACTTTAATCTTTCTGTACTTGCGTTGTCTGTCACGGAATCAGGAAATTTGGCTGCACTGTTTCTGCTTCATGGCGTTGTGCACGTGTCGGTCAGTTAGTGACATGGGTACACTTTAGCCTGGATGCCAGACGAACTTAGCCCCGCCCACAACATTTTTGGTCGGGCAGTTCGGTCTGGAGTCGCTCCATTGGGAAAAAATTATGGGGCGTGTTTCAACTGACCAGGAAGTAAAATTCCTCTTCGCTCAATTGGATAGACCTACAACCAATCAGAGCAACGTAGTATGTGACGTATGCTAAGCAACGCATTGTGAGTTATTTACTAACGCCGGGTTCACACCGGACGCTTCAGCGCAGCGCCAAGCCTTAAATAACAGCTGGCTCCCATCCACTCCCATGTTGAAACTTTGTGCCGGTCACACCGGAGGCTGAAGCACCGCGAGGCAGCCTTGGAGCAGCGCGGTGCTTCAGCCTCCGGTGTGACTGGCACAAAGCCGTGCAGCGATCTACTGGATCAACGGGTGATATTATTAGCGCTGCCTGTCGGTTCAGCGTCGCTTCAGTGTCCGTTGTGAACAGCCAAGCGCCGGGGCGATAGGGATTAGCGCGGTGCTCTGGCGTCGCCTCCACGTTCTGTGTTCCTCTTTCAAAATGAATGCGCTGTCGATATCTTCTAAAACAGACTCAATGGCAGCATCTACACATCTCAGCTCGCCAGCGGCAGGCAAGTTTGTTGAAAACGAATTCAACCCAAGGGCACTGTGATGACGTGGTTGATTACGTTACCGTTGATCATCTGTCAATCATCGTATAAAGCCCGCCCTGACAATCTGATTGGCCCGGTCGGGCCATAATTTTTTCCCAATGGAGCGACTCCAGACCGAACTGCCCGACCAAATCTGTTGTGGGCGGGGCTAAGTTCGTCTGGCATCCAGGCTAGGTACACTTATCAAGCAATTGAAATTTGAGGTGCTTAAGGAAAGATAATTAAATTAGTCTGGAAACATTAGCTTCTGGACCAAGCAACAGACCAACACGTTTAGCTTGGTTTTCAGTTGATGTCTGGTATTTAAAGGGATAGTTCACTGAAAAATTTAAATCCACTCGTCTACTCACCACTATGCCGATAGTGCTTGGATGACACCAGTATGGAGGCATGTATTGTTTTATTTCTGTTGTTTTATCTCTGTTCTTGTGTAAGTCTGAAGAAGGATTCAGTTACTTAAATTGTATTGGATTCTGCTGCAATAAAGTTTACCCCTGAGACATCCAAAAGAGTTTTGTGGACTCAAACACTTCACCCACCACTCCATCAGCATAATGGTAAGTAGATAATGAGTGTATTTTCATTTCTACCTTTAAGCAGCATTTCTTCACAACAATGTGAGTATACTGGTGAGTAGTATAGTGAAATATGACTCTCTGACAGCAACAGTCTGATTACACACAGCAGCAATAAAGCTTAAGTATCAGTGATTAAACATGATGCCAGAGCATGACATTTTATTACCAACTGGGTTAGTGAATCACAGCAGAGTGAAAAGTGACTCTCAGAGGAAATGATCTGATGATCAACTATTTGAACCTCTGCTGATTTCACCCACAAAGAAACATGAAACTTACGCCTGTAAATTGCAGCTCAGTCACATGTTTATTTCTAATGTTTTGTCCTACATTCATAATGAGGCAACATCTTTGATCTTTTAGCACAGAGTAAATGTCTGTATCTTTTGAATATGTCACAAACATAAATAATGGCAACACAACTTAATTTCAAAGTAAAATCTGTATCTCTGGACTGAATCCATTTGTCTTAACTAGGTTTTATTGTTATTCCAGGACCAGAAGACGCACAGCTTCAAAACATAGAGTCCCGGCATTTAGTTGAGTATAGATCTACTTTATTCAAGGAATGTTCCACAGCAGACATGTAACATAAACACTGTGACACTGCCACAATACTAACAAGGACCACCACGTAGTGGTTTTAAACTTTTTTAAACAAGAAAAATCTGTTTTTATAATGAAATGATGCACATTGATTTATTCAGTCCATCTAGGCTTTGCTCTCTCCTGCTCTCTTCTATCCTTCTGACACTGACAAAAACACAATGATAAGACTTGTAAAAACCACTGGTGTATAAAGTACTTGAAAGCCATACTTGAGTAAAAGTACAGATATCTTACCTGAAAGTGACTCCGCTAAAAGTAAAAGTCACCCGTAAGAAAAGGACTTGAGTAAAAGTCTTAAAGTAGCTCATTTTAAATGTGCTTAAGTATCAAAAGTATCTGGTGTTGAAATGTACTTAAGTATCAAAAGTAAAAGTACAAGTACCAAACTTAAACATGCAAAGTGCCTTTTATAGTCTATACAGACACAAAACAACCCCACATTTTTCTCTTCAGGCTTTATTTCTACTGACTGACAAATTATAACAAAAATATACATATAATGTATAATTTTAAATTTTGGACACCAGATGCTGAGGTTCAAATAGTAATGGACTAGTGCATCTGAACTTCTAGGGACAACAAAGAACCAACACAACAAATAAACAAGTGCCTCTTGTGTCTGCCTAAGAACATTTATAGACCACAGTATAACCACTAACAAATTCTGTAAATATCACTAAACATGGACCTTTCATCAGTAGCAGGAATGATATACAATGCACCTTATGATAACTCAGCAAAAGGAAATAAGTTCTAGGCACACAAAATAGGATAGTTTTCCTCTTTTGCTAAAAACCTGGACAGTGCTCCTACAGAGAAGAAAATATCACTGGACACAATCTATAGTCATTTTGATTGTGGATCAAAATATTTACTAAGTGAATTTTCAGCCGATTTGTGAGCCGTTTTCTTTATTACGAAATTGGAAGATGTTTATATTTCTTACAGAATGCTTGGTTACATGAAAAATGAAGTTCATACAAAAACATTTGGTCCTTTTTAGATAATAATTTAGGTCTATTATTTGCTTTAGCTTGCTTAATGGGTATTGCTTTTCTACAGCTATTCAAATATACTGCTACTGTAAATAACCTGTGAAGAAAAGATCTTTCCAAAAACAAAATGTAAGAATCCCATGATATCAAATGCAAATCAATAAATAATAAAGTGCTTATGGAAATGTTTTACAAATGTGACATCAGGCAAAGGCAATGCAGAGAGAGGAGCTGAGCACACATAGGCTGGGACAGATTTAGATTTCGTCTTTGTAAAAAGTAAAGAAATTAGTCTTGTTGTTGTGTTGAACTGTGTAGTTATGGAAGACACCTTAACTCTATTGTAGGAGACAGACTGTTCAGGGTCATTGAGAGCGGTGGGAAGGTCAGAGCCACGGGACAGGGGCCTACCACAAAAAGCAATATAAATGGGAGGAATATACCTGGAGAAAAAAAATATTGTTTCCATTCCACTACTTGGTGAATGAAATCACTTTTATATTTGTATTTATTTCTGATGATGATCTTGTGAACTATAAGTGCAATCAGCTTGTTGTTCACTGGTCAAATGTGACAGACATGAGCTCAGAAAAATGTGAGCATTCACATCAGTGCTAGATCGTGTCACAAGATAAAACTGCTGTGATTTTTTGATTGACATGGCTGGGTCTAGGTGCAGCTACGCGTTGTGTCACTTTAAAAGTTACTGCTGCAATGAATTGTATGAAAGCAAAGAAGCTCCTTTCCTTATTATTCAAACTGCTCTTATTATGGCAGCCGTTGAAATTCTTCCAGGTAATTTCATTCAGTTCGGAAGGTTCCTAAGCAAAACAGACTTTTTGGAATGCACCCCTTTGGCAATGAGCCACTCACCTCCCCCCATCAAGCCTCCAGTCTGATCGCCAACTCCTTGCCTTAACGTCACCTTCCTTTTTGGTATTCAGCTGAACTTTATCAGTCCTATTCAGAAAACGTTTGTGATTTTTGTATGCCTGCTCTTCACTAACCCAGTCTCATCGTCTTCCCCCAGGATCCCAAGGTTACCTGCTCTGCACAATCACGCTCAGCCAGCTCCCTTCTGTATTCCAGGGTCAAATTTTGAAACTCAGTAACAGATATAACAGCAGTGTTTAAAATGCACAGTTTAGTGGAAGGTAACCAGACATGTGTGATTGGAAAATGGGCCCTCTTCTTCTTCACCAGCAGTTTATCTCAATGCACCAACTCATAATATTCACATACAGTGCCTTGCATAAGTATTCCCCCCCCCCTTGGACTTTTTCCCATTATGTACTGTTACTAACTGGAATTCAAATAGACTTAAATAAACTTTTTCCCGTTTGATCAACAAAACATGCATAGTACTTTGGAGGAGCAAAATAAATTTGATTGTGACAGAAACAATAATGAGAACAAAAAAGTTGACATCTGTTGGGTGCATAAGTATTCACCCCCCTGTGTCAATACTTGGTAGAACCCCCTTTCGCTGCAATTACAGCTGCAAGTCTTTTGGGGTATGTCTCTACCAGCTTTGCACATCTAGAGATGGAAAGGTTTGTCCATTCTTCTTGGCAAAAAAGATGAAGCTCAGTCAGATTGGATGGAGACCGTCTGTGAACCGCAATCTTCAAGTCTTGCCATAGATTCTCTATTGGATTGAGGTCTGGGCTTTGACTGGGCCATTTTAAGACATTAACATTCTTTAATCCAAACCATTCCTTTGTAGCTCTGGCTGTATGTTTAGGGTCATTGTCCTGCTGGAAGATGAACCTCCGCCCCAGTCTCAAGTCTTTTGCAGACTGCATCAGATTTTCTTCAAGGATTTCCCTGTATTTGGCTCCATCCATCTTTCCCTCTGTTCTGACCAGTTTCCCTGTACCTGCTGAAGAGAAGCATCCCCACAGCATGACGCTACCACCACCATGTTTCACTGTTGGGATGGTGTGCTCAGGGTGATGGGCAGTGTTGGGTTTCCGCCACACATAGCGTTTTGCATTGAGGCCAAAAAGTTCAATTTTGGTCTCATCTGACCAGAGCACCTTCTTCCACATGTTTGCTGTGTCTCCCACATGGCTTCTGGCAAACTCCAAACGGGATTTTTTATGGATCCCTTTCAACAATGGCTTTCTTCTTGCCACTCTTCCATAAAGGCCAGATTTGTGGAGTAGACGACTAATAGTTGTCCTGTGGACAGATTCTCCCACCTCAGCTGTGGATCTCTGCAACTCCTCCAGAGTAACCATGGGCCTCCTGGTTGCTTCTCTGATTAATTTTCTCCTTGTCCGACTCTTCAGTTTGGGTGGACGGCCTCCTCTTGGTAGGTTTGCGGTTGTGCCATATTCTTTCCATTTTCTTATGATGGATTTTATGGTGCTCAGAGAGATGTTCAAAGCTCTGGATATTTTTTTATAACCTAACCCTGCTTCATATTTCTCCACAACTTTATCCCTGACCTGTTTGGTGAGCTCCTTGGTCTTCATGATGCTGTTTGTTCAGTAATGATCTCCAACAAACTCTGAGTCCGTCACAGAACAGGTGTATTTATACTGAGATTAAATTGCAGACAGGTGGATCCTATTTACTAATTATGTGACTTGCAAATGTGACTTGTGAATGCAATTGGTCGCACCAGATCTTTGTTAGGGGTTTCACAGTAAAGGGGGTGAATACATATGCACTCAACACTTTTCAGATTTTTATTTGTAAATAATTGTGAAATCCATGTAATATTTCCCCCCACTTCCAAATGATGCACTATTTTGTGTTGGTCCATTACATAAACTCACGATGAAATAAATTTTAATCTGTGGTTATACCATGACAAAATGTAGAAAAGTCCAAAGGGGGTGAATACTTATGCAAGGCACTGTAACAGCAGTTGCATATTAATTTGCAATTTTTTTCTGGAAATTGTGCTAGAATTCATGGGGCATTTGAAATATGTTTTTAAACAAAATGACGATGCAGAGATTCCAAACTGACAGAAATACCAGCAGATGTCTGGCTCAATGTGGATGTTATCCCACATTTGTGATGTTTTTCTCTCTCTTTACTTCTCTCTGTTTGATCACTTATAGACCTAATACACATTCATTCAATCATTCTCTGTATGTATGGATGGCTTAATAACTAATATAACAGCCTTTAAAATGAAACTTTTTATTCTTCTGACCTTTTCTACACAGTTTCGTGTTTGCTGAGAATTCAATGGTGCGTAAAACGATTCATTTCCACTTCTGCCTGAAGTAAAGATGAGTGATGGATTTTTCTAACAAAGCGTCTTAAAAACAAGCAGAGAGAATTCAACGACCACATATTACAGCTGTAAAACAAGACCGGGTCTTAAACAGTGTCAGCCGGGGGGGGGGGGGAGAGAGAGAGATGAAGTTAATGTTGTTATAAAAGAGGGGGATGCAGTGATTGAGACTGGCCTCAGGTCAGCACTGAGCACATTTCCCCCAAATTCAATCCGAAATTTACATTCTGTGTCTTGTCATTGTTATGCAGAGCAAAGTTTCTCAAAGGCAAAGTATAAAATATCTGAGTGAACTGAAGTTAAGCTCTGTCTCGTTCTTTTTTCTCTCTCATGCTTGGATTGTTGGCAGAAGTCTGACAAAAACTCATACAGAAATTAGGTGTGAATCTTTAGTGTTTAAAAACAGTCATAAACCATGTTTGGGTCAGGCCTGCTTTGGGAGCTTGTTCCGGATATGTGAAGAATAAAAGCCCAGATCTGCTTCTTCAGGTTTAGTCTAGACGCTGTGATCAGAACTGTTCCAGGACATCTGGTCTGAACGGCTAAGCAAAAATATTTTGGTCCCAAACCATTTGCTCAATTAAACCAACATGTGAGTTTTTCAGTCAATTCTCTGACAATCTGGAAGCCAGTTCACTAAAGTATTACCCTCATCCTCCACAGGTTTTGCAGAAACTGTTTTTTGATCACTGTTTTGAGAAATTCAAAATTTCAAAGTTTGTATGTTTGTTAGTTATAAAGATTACACATGGATAACCTCATTATCTGGTGGAAGGATGTGATATGGGTCTGAAATACCCATCAAATCTTTGGAAAGAGCATTTGATATTATGTTAATCAATTTGTAATCTCAAAATGAATTTATGACCTTCTTCTGAGCCTTAGTATCTGAGTTTTTTTTTTCAAGGCTACGTACATTCCCAACAGATATCACCAGTGAGGCAGGGCGTACAATACGATACAATATTTATGACCCTCATTTGAGTCCTTTTAGAAATCTGGAGTAATGTAAGACACTTATTTTGGTCAGCGACGATTGGATTTAAGGTGCGTTTCTCCCCTTCCATCTCCTCCTGACCCCGCCCTCTCTAATCGCCACATTATTCAGCCAGCGTCGCTAAAGCTTGGGCCGCAGCTGGATTTATGGTCTGGCTTTAAGTCAGAGGTAGGACAGCAAATTATGCAGATCACAGCGGCCTGTGTGGAATTATTACACTCACTTTACTGCACAGGAGGAGCATTAATTAAAGGAAACACAGAGGTGATACATCAGCGGAACTGTTGTTTCATTTCCCACAGCAGACACACACAAACCAGACAGTGGGTTATACTGGATACTCAACGTGGGGCTCCTGTATGAAGTTATAAAGTGGTACCACTAAATACTATTTACTGCAGTGTAAGGTGTTTTGTTCCAATACACTGCTGGTGTGTCATTTTTTTAATATTTTGTGAATATTTTTACAACTGTATAATCAATTTTATCAGCCTTTTAAAACTCAATGACTTGTTAAATGTGTCTGGGTTGAGTTGATGCTCTAAAATAATCACAAGCACTTTCATAACATATCAGCATCCATTGTTTCAAATTCAATCTGCTTAACTGCACAGTAGAGAACTGGTTAATCAAATGAGTAGGTGGGGCATCAGTCATATGGATCCAGCAGAATATCTACACACTCATTTTGCAGCGACAGAACCTCCTTCACCAAGGGCTCCTATTTTTGATAAAGAATCCTATCTTAAATAAAGAAATTATTATATTCATTTGAACCATTCTATTCAAGGTGTATCACGTTTTTTTAATCAATCAACAGCAAGAAACCAAAACAATAACTGATTATTCAGTTAGTAATTCACCCTTCTGTTCGGGCTACTCAGGGAACAAACAGTCCTTGCAGGTGAGAGATCGTCATCATTGATCAGCCCATTGTCTTCTCCAATGGCTGCAGAGCCCAGAACAGACATTCTTGTGTGCTTTTTGGATCATCTCTGACAAAGAGAGCTAACTGATTTTTTGCAAGTTAGCCAAACCGTTTAGACAGGGACAGTTTAATCAGAATGGGACAGAATGTATATACCATTAACTCCTGTCTGACCATATACTACATCTCTTTAGTTTATCTTTTTGTTTTACTTTATGAAGGCCCTAAATTGTATATTTCAACCGATAAGAGAACTTAAATAACTTTACCCAAACCATGGTGTCCCATATTATCTATCATATTTGATAAAGTCGGACAACTAGAAAATGTTTGAAAAAGTCCCAAAGTAAAACATAATTTCAGCAACTCAATGCATATGTTGTTGCTGGAATGCCTCACAAACATAATTTGCTAACAATTAGGAACATTATTTCATTCATGACCGATTTATATCCTGGGATTCTGACATTGATCTTGTCAGAATCCCAGACCTGGTCATGCAATTCCAATTGGGGGTTTCTGATTGACATTGCCCAAACCCTTTCTGTGACATTACCCCCATGAAGTCAAATGATTTCAGTCACATGATATCCATGCTAACCTACAGCAACATCTTTTTAGAATGGGAAATAAAGAAACTAAAGCTTAGGTGTCTCATCTAAGTCAATATCCCAGATTCACCTGGGAGCCTGTTGAACAAGAACATTTTGGAGGTTGCTGAAAACATGTTGATATAGAATGGTCATCTATTACTATCACTGTTCTGACCAGATACGAGAATAGTGGTAGTAAAGTAGGCCTAGGGATGCATGAAATCATACTTAGTTGGAGTAACAACGTAAATGTACATTGCAATATCCCAGCACTGCTTTAGCACTTAAGACTTTGACCTAATGTAACGTGGGGTGGTCATTTCAGTACAATCAACACTGTTGTCACTAGACTGCACTGTGACAGAAACAAAATATTGTCACGCTGTGAACAAAACTAGTACAACTGGTTTGCCTTGTTGGGAAAAGAGGTGGGTCCCATCTGTAGTTTCAGTGTTCAAGTGAGAGGACACCCTGTCCTGGTACTCTAAACAAAGGTGAGAACGGCAGTCTTTTTTAAAATTATTATTCTGAGATGATAGTGATTCAATTGTTTGGTTCTGTATAAGATCTTTAGATGCTAAATGATTGTTGCAATGATCCATAAAAAAGATGTGGACAGAAATAAACAACCGAGTCTGTTAGCCCTAGCATGATCATTATTGTATGATAACATAACATGTGTGTAAGACTGGATCTACCATAATATAAAACAACATGCCATAGCCTGCCTGGTTGATGTTCTGTGATGTGGAGTTTTATAGGATGTAATTTGTGATCACTTTCTAAAAATCAGTTAACACGTCTGAATAGCAATTATTGATGAGATTAATTTAAAAATCGGACAAGATGGTAAATTAAATTACCCATAAACTTTGTGTACATCAGCAAGGATATCGCCTTACATCCAGAGGGTTATTAGACTGTTTCAAAGCAGAGAGGAGAGTAGAGGTAAAAGTAGAAGTAGAAGTAGAAGTAGAAATAGAAGTAGTAGCAGTTGCAGTAGAGAGAGAAGGGAGTATGTGTGGAATTTGACAGGCACTATTCTCCTCTACAGATATAATATACAATATGCATTATTTACATAATATAAGGTGGCATATACAGTTATGTGTAAGGATGGAAACAAAATCCTCAACAATGAGGTCAGTTATAACTGTAGTCATCACATCCAATGATAAATCAATGCCTGGAGAATGTGGACATGTGCCTTTCTTTTTAAACATTTATCTTAATTTTTTTATTCGCCACATATTTTTGTTTCTTAAAACATTGGAGTAAATGCTTATTTGAAAATGTTGCATGATTATAAAAATGGCATGCATTTTTTGTAAGTTAGGGAATTAAATCATGTGAAGGCTATATCTGATGCTTCCTGTCCTGTTAACATGTCAAAATAACGAAGACAAATAAAATGAAAGTAGCTGAGTGTTTGTAGGTTATACCAGGGCACAACTGTGCATTTGTTCTTTGTCTGCATGGGTAAAAGTCTGTTTCTAGTAGGATTTAATGATCATGATATGGATGATAACATCGATTTATTTTGTTGTCTCCACAGATGACAGCATATTTCAGCAAAGCTTTGGGCCGGGCAAAGGTAGCTTTTCTTGGCCTTATCTGCTTAACTATTGTCTTCTTTCTATATTTTGCGCTTTCAGCTTCTTCGTGTCCACCTATGTCCACATTGGCTGAGAAAAAAACTTCTGAAGCCCCAGAGCCAACTGAAAAGCCCATCGTCCTGCTGTGGACCTGGCCTTTTGGTGTACTGTTGGATTTTAAAATATGCAAAACCTACTTCAACATTGATAGCTGCATACTGACTAATAACAGGTCATTGTACAGCCAAGCAGAAGGAGTCATTTTGTTCCATAAAGACATCTCCTGGGATTTGAAGAACTTGCCTCAGGATCCACGTCCGTATTTTCAGAAGTGGATTTGGTTCAATGTGGAATCTTCCAAGAACACGGCAAAGATCCCAGGTTTGGAAAACCTGTTTAACTTAACACTGAGCTACAGACGAGATGCTGACATCACAGTTAGGAATGAGGTGACAATCAAGAATACAGACACGCAGGAGGAATTTGTTCTGCCCAAGAAAGACAAATGTGTGTGTTGGATTGTCAGTAACAAAAACCCAGCTACTGGAATAGCTTTGAGAGAGAAATATTTCAGAGAGCTGTCCCGACACATTAGGATCAATGTCTTTGGTAATGATTTTACAGAGCACTTTTTAGAATTTGAAAAGTATTACCCAACCCTTGCGACTTGTAAGTTTTATCTCTCATTTGAGAACTCGTGCAACAAAGACTACTTTGTTGAGCAGGTCAACTGGCCCCTCTTAGCGGGGGCGGTTCCTGTAGTTCTGGGACCACCAAGAGAAAACTATGAGCAGTTCCTTCCCAATGGTTCCTTCATTCACGTAAATGATTTCCGTGATGCTGAAGGACTGGCAAAGTTTCTGAAGCACCTGGACAAGGATCATGAAGCATACATGAGTTACTTTGAGTGGAGAAAGTACTACCAAGTCACTCCTCATCTTTCGACACAATCCAAGGAATTCATTCAACCTGTCTGCCTCGCCTGCGACCACATCTCAAAAGACAAAGAATACCATGTTATCAATGATCTTTATGGGTGGTACTTTTCATGAAAACTACAAAAACAAACTCTAGCTTCATTCATCCATCAGAGAAAGGTTTAATATGTCTTCACTTGCTGACTGTTTATGATTTGTTCAGACGATCCAGCGGAGCCAGTTGAGATGACGACAAAGATGCTTCAGACGTTATGCTGAAACTAAAGTCCTAAACCACTTCATCGTCTACCATTCAGAGACATTTCCTATCCTCCCCTGCCCCTTGCCACAAAAGCCAGATGGAATATTCAGGATATCTCAGCGGCTTGCTGTACACCTATGGAACTACCACCCTGAGGAAAGTGGTGGATGTAGCTGGTCCCAACTGAAATCCATTTCTGATCCATTTCCAGAAGTGGGATTCGTTCTAAATCTGCAACGGGCCTCAGGACCCTTATTATATGGAACAGCTAAAGGAAAAACTATCTATAGACAATATGTAAAAACAATAAACAAACTAAACAGGTGAGCGGACACTGTGTTGAGACTGAAACTGGATGTGGACAGTGGAGTGAAACCAGTTTGGAGGGTTTTAGACAAAACTATCTGGAAAAAAACTGCTATTACTCCTTTTGTGTCTAATGAGTTTCCATTTTTTGGGGAACTGGAGACTTTTTTTTCACTGTTTTAATGAATATAAAAGATTGTAGTCTTTTTACTGCAATGCCGTTTGTTTTTAAACAGTTTGGTGAAACATGGTGTCAGACTACCTTCATTTTAGGAGTCTGCCACAAAAAAGCTAACACCTCAAAGTTGCAGTTGCTCAACCTGATTGTAAGACAAGCCGAAATGTTGATATACAGCAGCAGAAAGAGCAGAGTGGAGGGAAGGACAGGGGAGGAAGCACCTCCTGTTTTCATCTCCTTAGTCAAAGCCTAAGGATAATTTTATTTAAAAATGGTGCCAAAAGGATGCAATGTGTTGTGTGGCCGGAGACGACTTAAGGCTCAACATTCCTTTAAGGTAAAGAGTCAGTGTTTGTTATATTGTTTATATGTATTGTTGTATTGTCTTGAAAACATCGTTTTGTTCTATCATGTTTTGTTTTAAATAAAAGTAAAAAGAAAAAAACTCACAACCAGGAAACATAATGTCTCCGGCCACTGACAGTCGCCGACATGGAGGCATAAAACCCTTTTTCTACTTTGGTTTAGTTAAATTGTGACACTTCAGCTCCTGTACTCCCACCCTCAAATGATAAGCGTATAGATAACGGATTTTTCAATTTGTTTTTACATCCGAGTCTTGAAACATTCACATCCAGATTAGTTGGGTCGATAGGACGATAGGATTTATAGTTGAGCAACATGGGACACTCGCATTGATATCAGATCTTCCCCTCCACAGCTGAAAACCATTTCTCCATTCCTATCATGACATCATCGTTCACGATGGTGTCATTTTAACTTCAGATGCAATTATTTGATGTGGGAGAGCTATCCTTTGTGTTCCAGGCCCGTTAGTAATGGCAACTTGTTATTTAAAAAAAAAAACATTTACATCCAGCTAATTTTTTACTGTGTTTATTAGAGAATTCCCTCCCTATTGTATAATTAGAGGGGCAGCTAAACTGTGCAATTTTCAGCAGGAAGTCGTTCTCAGGTGTAAATGTTTACATATAGCTTCCCTGTGCAGCTGTGTTTTCTAGCCTGTAGCGGTGGTTGAACCCGTCAGAGAAAACCTCATCAACAGGATGTATGACGATGCTCGCCGACATCTCGTTCTTCTGGGGACGAGCAGTAAACAACGGGGCAAAGAGACGTCTGTTCTCATGAGACTTTGATTCATCCTGTTCTCTTATCGCCTACTTTTCAGAATCACCTGCAGGGCCCAATTTCCATTGACAAGCCAAACCATCCCAACGCCATTCATCTGAGGAACCACGGTCTGCCTCTGTGTTACAGATGATAATGTTTTAACTGCCAGGCCATCAGACATGGATCAGAAAATGCACACTTAAAAGACATCACTGTATAGGTATTCCAAAAAAACAAAACCCAGCTTGAGTTAAATTTTGAATATTAGTCTACAGATTAAAGTGTGACCTGTTCTTTATTAATTGTATCATGTTGTTGCATCCTCTTCTTCTGCAGTGGTTTAAGGCTGTGACTCGAGAATGAGCACCACATTCTTTTCAAACTTAAAATAAGATGTTATTGGAAAAGATCAAGAATAAAAAAAAGAAAAAGAGCATGATGAAACTTATTGAAAAAAAATAAAAGAGGGAATTAAAGACAGAGATATAAGTTCTGTTCGATCCTAAAAAGACTCAGTGCTCAGATCAGTATTTGATTCATAGCATTCGTGACCTGAGCAGAGAATCTGTGCACACACAGCATCATGTGTTAACAGTGAACTGAGTGTGAGTATGGACCTGCTCAGTGTTAATCAGAGACTCGCCACTTTAATTTAATCAGCTGCAGTTTCATATTTCTTCGGCACAGGAACTGGAGCAGCGGCTCATTACACAAATTAATTCATAGGAAGGTTACAAATGAGCTTTATTTATTATTTCAAAGTGGAGACACCAACTTTTTACTGCATCCTGCAGTACTCCTGCAAATTGGAAAGCTGATAGAGACACTAAATTAATAATTAGTTCTGCTTTTAAAGGAGAGTGGTCACTTTAAGACACAAAAGCATTTTACAGACTGAATGTACTAAAGTTAAGCAAAGAAAGTTGACTGACGGCTCAAATTAACTGTCCCCTTGATATCTTGGTTAAAGAAATAATTAATGTTCGGTGTTAGCTGTTCTCAGACATAAGGAACTTCAGAGAATATAGTCTGAACAGATAACCTTTCAGACATGAATCACCAAGAACATGGCGATGTCTTCTATGCGTATGGCACCGCTTTTTCATCCGGAGATATTTGTTTTGTTATTGTTTGTCTTTCAGTTTTGTGTATGTAGCATGTTAGAATCATCATCAACACACCCACCCGCCTGCAGTGAATCCTGCGGAGGATCTTACATCGGCTCCTGTGGAGGTTATGCGGAAACTGTTGAGGCTCTCACTCAGACATTTGCATTTACACAAGAAGCTCATCAAGCTAAATGTTCAGAGCAGCTGTTTATGACAATGTTGCATCTTATGAAATTGTACGTATTATAAAACGTGATCACAAACTGTGGATGGATCGCAGCTCCTCGTGTTGAACGAGCTGTACACAGAAGAATGAGAGAGACCCGACAGTTTGGAGTGATGCTAACATGTATATTCTTGGAACTGTCATTGTTGCGTAAAGAGGAGTTGGATTTATTTAATTAAGATAATTAGAGGAATATTTCTATTAACCCACACTTTCCATTCACTTACACTCTTCAGAAAAATTTGCTGTGGTTCATCTCTGTCGTCACACCACTGACAAACTGTAATCATGATTGCAAAAAATGCAAAAATGCACTACTCTTCAGTAATTGCTGTGATTATGCTAATTATGTGCAAACATGCACCTATCATCAACAATCTTAATATGCTTTCCTCAGTAGCGTCCTTATAATGTGGTTGTGCCACAAGAATAGTAATTATCCCAACACAAAACGTAATAAATATGTTCTATTCACATGTAACAGAACACAAAACTGCAAGTGAGAAATAGAATATTGACAAGTGCCAGTATTTATATAAGTCATACATTATGATAACAAATATAGAGAGAAATGGTTGAAAATCTGTGTGCTCCTTTACGCACCAAAAAGCTTTGTCAACTTAAATGTATACAGGAAGTCTAGGCAGTACATTTGTTCTTAGCCTTGATGAAACTTTAAAAAATCTTTTAACAACTACTTTTGAAAATCTTGTTGTCCATTAATAAATGAGATATTTCTACTTGTGATAACTTTGTTCTTCTAGAACCTGTGCCTTTTTCAAGGTGTAACCCATCACTGAGGAATAGTGCCTGTTATTTGCGGTATTTGTGTGCTATAATGGATTTATAGTGTGAAGAAGAGGAACTTTAGAACCTGTGTTGGTTAATAAGTGTCAAACTACTAGTGAATGAGGAAAATCTTACTTTAGAATGGGGAACATGTTGTGAGTAAGAAAGACTTCATTTAGAGTTATTTGGACACTATTAACACTTGTAGTTTTGTGTTGTGTTACATGTGAATATAATATATTTATTAAGTGTTATGAAGGGAGAATGACGATTCTTGTGGTACTACCACCTTATGAGTCTGATACCGCTCCATTGGGCTGTGATTATAGGGTGTGTTTCAACTAGGGATGGGCATAATTAATTGACGATCGATTAATTGATCATTAAGAATTTCGTCGATGAAATAATTTTTTCATCGAGAAATTCGCTAATTACACATTTGACCACGGGGGGCAGTGTTTGAATAAAACGCCATAGTCCTACTCAGTTACCTGCGACTGGCTGCGAGTTACCGTGTAGTTCCATTTCCAAAGTAAACATGAAGAGGTCACGGCGAAGTGTAGCGTCGGACCATTTTGAGTTAAAAAATGACTTGGTTCACTGCCAACACTGCGAAGCTATCCCAGAGGCTGGGGGAGACGAGGAGCCTGCGTTGTCTGACACGGACGAGGGGAGCGCAAACACCGGAGCCGCGGCCAGGCTAGCCAAGTTAGCACGGAGCTACCTGTGTATCACGGCGACGTCAGTCCCCTCAGAGCGGGTTTTTCGGCGGCTGGACTGACGGTCACCAGGCTGCGTTCGCGTCTGAGCCCAGAGCAGTTTAACATGCTCATCTTTCTCAACACAAATCCGTAGGCTGGTGCTGAAGTTGTATGTGAGTTACTGGTTATTTTTATGAAGCTTTCTCGACTCGGTAACTTGTTTGATAGTTTTGAGTTACATTTGGCAAAACCTGTCAGACCTAAGTATTTTATATTTGTAGTTGTTGTTTAACATTATGTTTTTTTATATTATTATTATTTTATTTTGGAGGTAAAAAAACGAGGGTCAGTTGTGTTTAGTAGCACCGGCTTCAAGCTGTCGGCTCCGCTGCTTAAGATTACGGCAGCGCCTACTTTGTTCATCTTGTAATGAAGATCTCAATGAGGAAACACGCTTTTTTTTCACTACATTTTAATGTAGCTTATAAATAGTGAATTTTTTAACTTGAAAATATTAATGATTAATCGAAAATTCGTCATTAACTCTCCCGACGATCGACAAAGACAATTTAATCGAACGCCCATCCCTAGTTTCAACCGAACCAGGAAATAAAATTCCTCTTCGCTCAATTGGATAGACCTACAACCAATCAGAGCAAAGTAGTATGTGACACTTGTGACGCATAGTTGTTGTCAACAGAATTCAACTGCAGTGCACGCACGCTGGAAGAAGTAGAGGATCAGTAAAAAAGATTTTTGCCGGGGTTGTAAAAATAATTTAAGGATACACAGAGAGCTTACCAACACGATTAGCATTTTTGAGAGAAACAGTTAATGTAACAGCTCCCCCCCCCCCCCCCCCCCCCCGAACATGACGTAGAGTTTTCTCTACTGATGGCACACGGCTCTTTATTGTTCACTTCATTGTAGCCGTAAATACACCGTAAAACTGGAATGACATTAAGTATACGATATTTTAATCCATAAATGCAAACACAAACGTTAAAATACAATAAACAAACAAATCACCATGAGAAAAGTCTAATGCGTTAACGTGACAGCGACTCCCGTTCCACGCTACCTGCAGTAAAGTAAATTGGACCAGCTTCCTTACCTCGTTCCGCTGGCGAGGGGTGTTAAACTATAGTTTTTGAGAAATGCCGCACAGCCCGCGTCCGGTCGTTGTTCCTGCTCCTATCCTTGTCCCGGCAGGTGTCTTATTGCACTGGTCCGTAAGCAAGGGACCACAGAGGAGACACAGAGACATGCGGAGTGAGACAAAATTGGCAGAGAACTGATATAAGACACCGATGAGAGCCGACTGGAGCTGGAAATTCGGGACGACAGTATTACAGTTTTTCACAATTGTTAACACACGTTTGTCAAAACAATAACGGCTTTCTCAAAACTGCACACAGACATCTGAAAAACTCACACACAAAATGCTAAACCTGACACTCCCCTTGCAAGATGACTCTTTGCCATCAAATCTCTTAACTATTCACAAAATGGAACTCGTGTTTTCATTTGGTACACACAGCCATATTTTCAAATGACACACACATACCATTCATTGAGTACACACAACTAAGCATTTGCTTGCACACTACCAAGCATTTACAGCACACTGAAGTGCAAAATTGAAAACACAATCATCGAAATGGAACACACCATATGAATGACAATGACTCTGGAGAATGAGCCATTTCTCCTTTTGTAAAATGTCTCAGTGTAAGCCTACTTTTTTCATAGTCAAACATAAAACAGAACACAAATATGCAGCATAAAAAGGTTTATTTCGGTACACACAGAGAAGAGTACAATACTGTAAACCGGCCTGCTCAACCCCTTCACAAAAATTACAATTTTAACAATTGTTAACACACGTATTTCAAAACAATAACGGCTTTCTCAAAACTGCACACATTAAACTGAATACCTCACACATGCTGACAGGCCTCGACACTCACGTCGCCACAAGCCTCCTCCATGGCCTGGAGCAGTGGGAGCCGGTCCTGTGGGTTCCGTTCATATACCTTCCACCTCCAAGCGGAAAAATACTTTCTCAATGGGATTCAGGAAAGGAGAATAGGGTGGACGGTATAGAACGGAAAAATGTGGGTGGTCCTGGAACCACTCACGCACTTGAGCAGCCCGGTGGAAGCTCACATCGTCCCAGATGACAACGTGATCGATCCGCTGTGGGTCATCTGTCTGGCCAGGTGGTACCAGCAGGTCATGCAGGCCATCCAGGAAGACGAGGAGACGGGCAGCAGTATAGGCCCCTAGGTGGGGATGACGGTGCAAGATCCCATGGTGATTCATTGCAGCACACATTGTGATGTTCCCACCACGCTGGCCGGGGACCTCAACAATGGCCCGCTGGCCCATGACGTTTCTGCCCCGTCGCCTCCTCTTCACCAGGTTGAATCCTACCTCATCAATAAAGATGTACTGGTACAACACATGAGCTGTGTCATGCTCGTGGATCCGCTGACAAAGACAGCATGAGAATGCAAGTTACAGTATGGACACTGAGAGGTCAACACAGTGGGCTACAGTTACACACTGTAGAAAAGGAACAATATTGGATTACAGGTACAATACATGCATGTGTCAGTGCTGAATGTTGGTACTTACAAGCACAAACTCTTGCAATAACTCCTTCATGCCTGTGTTCCGTTCTAATGGGACCCTGAACACTTGTTTCATCCGCATGGCATTCCTATGAAGAATACGGTCCAATGTAGAGAGGCTGATAGAGTTGTTTTCACGAACCATATCTACAATTTCAGTCTCCTGTTCGGCTGTGTAAATGCGGTGAAATTGCTTAACAGACCTGAATGTTTAGAGATTTGAGTATTTGTGTGTTGTAGGTTGATGCTATGAGATTTTACTCGAGAAGTGTGTGCAACAACTGAACATTGTGTGTAGTGTTTTGACAACAAGGTGATGTGTAATTGACATGTAAGTGTAAAGAATGAAAGTCAGAGTCTAATGCAGATAAGGGAGTGTATGTTACGGTTTGGTGGAGGAGATGGACCCAGGATGCAGAGGTTACAAACAAAAAGGTATTTAATATAATAAAAGGCTTTAAACAAGACAAAAACAAAACAGGAACACTAACACAAGTAACTCTGGCGACAAGGCTTACGGAGAACAAGGAACGAGGAAGCTGGTCGAGACAGCAGGAACAAACAAACCTATAGAAGTCTACGTGTAGAAACGTGTAGCACAACAACGAGAACAAACCGAACAAACTATGGACCCAGCAGAGGTTAATTCATTTTTTGAAAAAGTTTATTATTTTGAGTTTCTGGTGTACGAGCTGGAGGATGGATCCCCAGACCCTGTGGAGACCCTGAGGGAGATCTTGGTGGTGGAGGCCTGGCTTAAGGATCGCCCTTGAGTGAGCCACACCGTGCAATACCTTCCGGAGGTGCAGGAGAGGTTAAGGAAGCTGCGCAGCCATGGAGTCCCATCGTCTATCCTGTTTTATGGAACCCGCCTGGCTTTTGGTGGACCCTGCAACCTGCAGCAGAGGTCTGCGGTTGGTGGCAGAGGTCGGAGCATTGCCCCCGCATCTCTAAGGCCAGCTCGCAGGCACCGCCCTCCAGCCCCAGCCGTAGTCCTGTCCGCTGGAAGCGGAGGGGTCTTTTGGGGACCCTGCAACCTCAAGGGGTTTCCTCTGGCGGGTTGCGGACATTGGAGAGGGGGGATCCACAGCAGAAGCCAATCCCTCCAGCAGCATGCTCACAGGCACCAGCCAGCTCCAGTCCCTGCCCCAGTGCCTGCTCCACGCCGGAGGCTCTCGGCTGACGTCCCCTGTGTTTCGGCGTCGGAGATCCTCGCGGTGCCAGCTCAGCACCCAGCTCCAGACCCTGCTCCAGTGCCTGCTCCGCGCCGGAGGCTCTCGGCTGACGTCCCCTGTGTTTCGGCGTCGGAGATCCTCGCGGTATCAGCTCCGCACCAAGCTCCAGTCCCTGCTCCAGTGCCAGCTCCGCGCCGGAGGCTCTTGGCTGAAGTCCCCTGTGTTTCGGCGTCGGAAATCCTCGCGGTGCCAGCTCCGCACCCAGCTCCAGTCCCTGCTCCAGTGCCAGCTCCAGGCCGGAGGCTCTCGGCTGACGTCCCCTGTGTTTCGGCGTCGGAGACTCAACATCTGCATCCTGGGTCCATCTCCTCCCTCAAACCGTAACAGTGTGAAGTAGTGCCAAATTGGGTCGAGTGATTGGTACATGAAGTGAAGGTTGTGCAAATTGTGCCGAATTTTCGCTTTTTGTGTGTTAACAACTGAGAAAAACTTTAATGCAAAATCGAGTTTGACTAAAGTCTCAATAAACTGTAGATTAATGACACACTCTCTGCTCAGGCCAGATGTGATTTGATCATTGAGGATTTAAATTCACTGTAAAGATATTTTTCATGGAAGTGAAATAAATTCATAAAAACACATGTGATCGTCTCTTGTTCTTCATCATAAACGAGAGAAATATAACGAGATGACGAGGAAACATTATTTTCATCTGACAGTTTGTATATTCGAAGAGAACACATGTATCTTTTAAGTTTCTTCCTATAAAGTTGCAAAAGAAAAGTAAGAACAGAAACCACGGACGAGGAAGTCCGAGACAGAGTTTTCAAAACAGCCTCCAGATTCAGCAAAGAGCAAAAAATTTGCCACGCAACTTTTCACGTTGTCTGTGATCAATTTCTACTCAGAGGTCACTGCTGATTTCACAAAATATACTATATTCAAAATATACTATATTCAACTTCTCTTGTTTTGTTTTGATACATTTTAAGGGTTAGGGTTAACCCTAACCCTAACCCTTCTTTTTCATGGGCACAGTGTTGCCCGGCTCCTCTCTCTGTACTCGCTGATCCTTCTGCTCACTTGGATCTGTGGAGACACACCAACACAAAAAACATAAAAACAAACAAACAGGGAAATACAGGTTTAAGATTAGTTCACAGGAAATACAATGGAGTCAAACGGCTGTGAAAGTGGCAGACAGAGTGACATATCTGACTGTTTCTGTGGCATGGTGTTACAAGATGAAATATAGCTCAGCTAGCAGATGGGAGGGAGGGGGCCTCCTGTCTGCTGTTGGGAACAATATCATCTCTGCAGGCTACAGGGACAGGAGGTCTACAGACTGGCTTACTGAGTCACTATAGCTGTGTCGATGTGATTCTAAGCCTTAAAGAGGATTTAAACTTCAGGCCTGACCTGGCTGTCTCTTGGTGTCTTTGGCGAGGAGTTGCTGCTGCACTTTTCTCGGATCCTCCTGCTCTTCAATCTTTGCCACTTTGTGGCTTGGATCAATGGATTTTTGACCCTGGTCAGGTCCTCTGGACACCCAGTTGTGCTGAAGAAAAAAAATTTACAGAACCACAATGACTTCAAACCTGAATCAGAGAGATTCTGTAGTGTAAAACAGATTCTTTGCTCTTCATCTTTGACAGATCAGAGAATTTAGGAGCATGTGTGGGTTTGATCACACACTGCTAAATACATTTTTGCATAAACAGAGGAATCAGTCAATCACAGAGGAATATTCCCTGACTGGGGACACACTGATGAATTCATTAAAGATCAATAGTCGTCACGTCTTCCTCAGGTTTCTTCTTTTTTTCCCTGTTATTTACATTTCTTTGCCATGATCTATGTATCTATCTTTATCAGTCCTTCTAAAAAGCATTAGATCTCCTTAACAACAGCAGTGTAGATATTCGTTAAAAAGAATATGACCAGAATATATAGTATAATGTTGAAATAAATCTCTGTGGTAAAATCCATGTTACTTTGAAGAATTTGACTGTTGGACTCTTTACAATTGTGCAAATGAAAGAAAAATCGCGAAGACCCACTCACCAATCTCAGGTCTATGATGTCCTGCAACATGAACCGAATGCGAGATGAAATCTTCCCCTCTGTGAGGATTTTTTTAATATGGATAAAATACTGATCCATCTGAGGCTGGTGAGACACAGAGGGAGAGAGACGGTTAATTTGACACTTGAAGTTCATGTTCAGCATGTCTCCATTCAATCTACGAGACAGCAGATGCAGATATTATTATTCTACAGAGTTGACCAATTGTCCAGTTTATCACTTGGAAAAGTCCTGACCGCCCGAGATGAAACCGGAACATTTCATCAACAGCAGCATGAAAACAGTAAACTCCAAACAAGCCCAATAGGGAAGTTAAGAGCTTATTTAAGTTTCCGTGGTCAGAAGGTTTTGTTTGCAGGGTGACTGGTATAAGATGAGGATCAAGAATCACACATCACAGTGTAGCAGAGAGAGAGAGAGAGAGAGAGAGAGAGAGAGAGAGAGAGAGAGAGAGAGAGAGAGAGAGAGAGCAGAAAGGCCAGGGGATCATTCATGTCTCTCCAAGTATCTGAGGACTCCGGCTGAGTCCAGCTGGGAGTCACCAAGTGAGGCACAGTGGGGACAATGAGGGGATATTCCCGTTTCCACATAAGCTACTTGTAAGCATCTGCTGTGGGATTGAATAACACCGGAGTTTATCTCTTTTATGTCTTGGAAAGTGTGTCCTTGTAAATCAGAATCACCTCTTAAATCACTTATTTGACAGGTGCAGAAGAATACATCTTGGTGGGATGAAAGCAGAGACATGAACTGATCTTCGGCTGCACTAATGTCAAAAACACTGCTGACAAAAAGTTCACATCACATCTTCATCCCTGCAAACAACGCATTTCTCTTAATATTTAATTTTGGAAAGGGAAACCAGCCGCATATTATCCTGTAAATTTCGAAGCTTTCAATCTGTAGCCCTTCAGACCTTTCTAAGACCGTAATAAAATAAATTTAAGATTTATGTTAAATTGACTATGACCAGCTCACCTTGGCCTGCTCTAGGTCAAGGATCTTGCCCATCGTGGTGAGCATGCTGCAGAGACACTCGAAAGACTCTTCGTCATTGTGGTTCAGCAGCTTGACCACGCAGTCATGCATTACGGTTGCCATTGTCATCTTGAGCTTCAAAAGTTCGCCGATGGACTTGATGTTGCCAATGGAGAAGTCGGTCACGATCCGTCTAATGTGATCAAGGACGCAAAATTGAGAAAAACATCTATAAATGTCAGAATGCAAAAGAAATGTTATAGACGTGGAAGACGCCAACAAAGATGTCAAGGGCCGAAACCTGTTCTGATGTGTTAATAACAAAAAAAATGCATTTTCTGGAGCAGAATCTTTACACAATGTCTTGTGTCAGACTGAAACAACCCCCTGCTGCGTTCTGCCTTTATTTAAGGCAAAGTTCAAAGTAACATTATATACATTTCCGACAAGTTTTACCAATAACCAGGGAATAATTCGTGGTTCAGGGCTTCAAATCAGAGACTTTAGGCCCCTTGTGGAGCCTTTTTTGCATGCAGGCACCAGCTAACTGATATGATGATGAAGGTGGAAGAAGAGAGCAGGGGGGGAATATAGTTGTGTAAATTACCTGATGATGCGTCTGTCGTGGCTCGGTAGCAATCTGGTGGGTTGTGAGGAGATGTTTAGCAAGGAGTTGGAGAAGGAGTGATGACAACATAAAGGTCAAAGGAAAATCTGCCTTTAACCCTTTGATACACAACATGGGTCAAAAATGACCCGTTTTCATTTCACATGTTATTTCATAAATGGCTGTGCTTCTTTGCTATATCTTTTAAAATCTATTTATTTAATTATTTAATATTATAAAGTACTCATTCAAATATCTTGTTTTTGATTACCACAAATCGTTATATTCATTTTTCGCTCTTAATTTTTGAACTAAAATAGTTTTTGTATTACTACATCAAGTTTACACACATGGGTAAAAAATGTCCCATGTATGCAAGTGTGAATTTGATGGAACGTTTGATTTGTAAATGTTTCTAGTTAGGAACATGTTTACTGAGGACAACTTTTCACATGCCACACTTGTCAGAACTACTTTTTTTATGACTGGTCACGATACACCTGTGTTCCGATTTTGCTGAAGATCGATCGAGGGGAAACCTAAGGGCTTGTTCCAGGGGGCGCTGTTGAGCCATTTTGCCTGACCCATTTCAAATTACTCCATTTGCTGCAAAGTTTGGTAAGAAGTTCAGCATGTTAAAGCCCTCAAAAGACCAATTCAGTTTCGTCACAATAATAATAATAAGAAGAAGAATCCTTGAAACTTCAATAGGGCCTCTCACCATTCACTGCTCGGGCCCTAACTAACAGCTTGCAAGCAGTTGTCAGCTACATGGAATTGTAGCTTCTGAACTAAGAACGTCTTGAAATTAAAATTGAAAAGGATTGTTTGGATACCTTTTAACTTTTGTTAATTGTTACGACAAAAAAGGTTGGCACACATTGCAGTTGCACTTACTGTAGTAAAATTTGTAATGTAACTAGAAATAAATAAATAAAGCAAACTACATTGACAAGAATAGCTTTTTTGTTTGGATGTCACAGATAAAATTTGTTCACATTTGAGCTAGAAAGAGTAAAACCAGACACACAGATAATGACACAAACTCAGACTTAACGGCTTGCATTGCCATCAGCAAGACTTTCTTTAATAGTGATGGTCAAAGTGAGGAGGGTGACATAGCCACCTTTACTTTGAGAAAATAAGCATGGTGGAACAAAAATGAAATAAAACAAAGCACTTGTTTTCAACCTTTTCCTCCTTCTACACAAACTTGTAAAAGCAACTCAAGAACTGAAGTCACAACGCCAGAGCAATCCACAAAAAAATACTTCTTTTTTTTCTCCCCCAGGTAGGAAACATGACAGCACAACATGGTCAAACGGTTCAGGGGTAACCGTTCCCCCAACACAACACATTCACTGAATCTTTCCTGGTGGACGTTTGGGAAATCAACTGAACATGATGGGAGATATCAAAGTTGTGCCTCTCAATTAAATGTCTGGAACAAATAAATAAACGATCGAATAACACAATTGGTCCGACTGACCATCTGCTGCGTCATCAAGATTAGCCCAGCACCATGTAAACACAACACCACCCCAATATGTTCTAATGACAACAAAACAAAATGACAGCACTGTTCTGCAAACCTTATGCTAGCTACATCGATCAAAGTATGGAAGAAAACCGAAAACATCAACACTTGACACTTAAGAACGGAAAAGAAACAAACAAATAAACTTTCATCAATATCTTAATGTACATTTTTGTAAACAGCTAAATGCCGAGACTAGGGCATGATAATAGACAATCGGTTTGGCTGGTGTCTGGCATACCAATACTGTGTCACTGTGAAATGACATGCACCTTGTCCAAAGGACGGTCTTCCCTTTTAGGTTTGCGAAGATCAATTAGCTCAAAGCGATCGAACGTCTCTGAGGTGACACTTCATTGGTTTAACCTTTGAATACTGAATTGAAATTTTTTGATTGTGAGAAATCAGGCGATTCACAGCTATAGAGAGAAAGGGACGGTTTTGAAGTCTGATGCTTTTAGATCCCAGGTATGTGGTTTCTGTGTCTGAAAAAGAGAAACTGAAAGGCACTGTAAGATCTGCAAATAATGGTAACGACTGGTTACCTTGACATCATAAATCCAGTGGACAATATGGCATAACGGGTTCTAATTTGGTCCAGAGGGAGAGGAAAGGTTTCGGCAGCCATCAGGTGAACGCTTTTGGCAGTGCCAGGTTCGAATCGAACAGCATTTTTATTTTATTTTAGGACAAAACGGAATCTGCTTCATCCACTTACTAATAATCCTGGAGAATCTACTATATTCCAGCATTAAGGGGCAAAATTGTACTGGAATATCTGAAGAATATAGGGTTAGGGTTAGGGTTGTACCTGCTCAATATCACTATCTTCTAGGAAATGTACATCAGTGTAACTGAACTGAAACGTTACAAAACAAGCAATCACTGATTTGAGTAGATGGCAATATCAAAACATGAATAGTTTTACATTCATGTATCTCACACCTGGCTTTACTTTACACATCTAAACACGTCTTCTGTCTTTATATGAACGATCATGGAGGCCAATTGTTGTTTTCAAATAAAAAGGTCTGGGAGTGAGTTCACTATAGAAGTGAGTATGGCTGTGGGGGGGATTCATACTGTACAGCAAAAGAAGACTGACATGACGTGATGCATGATCAATCAATCAATCAAATTTTATTTGTATAGCCCATATTCACAAATTACAATTCATCTCATAGGGCTTTAACAGGGTGTGACATCCTCTGTCCTTAACCCTCAGCATGAGTAAGGAAAAACCTTTTAACAGGGTAAAAATACGTAGAAACCTCAGAGAGAGCCACATGTGAGGGATCCCTCTCCCAGGATGGACAGAAGTGCAATAGATGCCACGTGCAGGAAAACATCATCGCGAATTTTCGCTTTTTGTGTGTTAACAACTGAGAAAAACTGTAACATGGTCCGCTCCTTAAACTGCAGGTATTTATGCGAGGGGAGTCGCTACGTGTAAAGCAAAAATAAGACCAACACAAAATAACAGAATAAAACAGTATGCATAAAGTGGCAGGTGTAGCAGTCAGTTACAGTAAAGGTGAATGCACGTACGAACAAGTTCTCCGTTTAGGATTACAGCTCCACAACACATCAAACAAATCGTATCGCATTTGTCGGTCCTGTAAGAACTTAATAACACGGTTGGAACGCGACATTCCCGTGTCCCATCTTCTTCGCGACCATGGGGGCCAGCTAATAGATTAAACTTGTTCCGAATCCCGTAGGAAGGACGGCAAAAACATCTTTTCAATCTACAAATGCCTTGATCGCGTTTCTCTGTTCCTCTTTCAAAATGAATGCGCTGTCGATGTCTCCTAAAACAGACTCAATGGCAGCCTCTACACATCTCAGCTCTCCAGCGGCAGGCATGTTTGTGGAAAACAAAGTCGACCGCTCTTTGATGACGTAGTTGATTACGTTACCGTTGATCATCTGTCCATCATCGTATAAAGCCCGCCCTGACAATCTGATTGGTCCGGTCGATTTTGAACCGGGCATAATTTCTCCCCAACGGAGCGACTCCAGTCAGAACTTCCTGACCTCAAATGTTGTGGGGGCTAAGTTCGTCTGGCATCCAGGCTAACCTTATAAGGCCCATCCTGAACAAACCACATTAAGATTGTAATTCATGTACAACAATTTCCTTACTTACAATCAATAAGCAGTAATTAGGTGGTTTTGGGGGAAAACTGTTAGTTAATGGCCTAGTAGTTGTAGAATAAGGTTGTGCAGAATAAGGCATTTATAAGTGCTTTATAATAATTAATAAAGAGCCAATATACTAATAATATGCATGCTAATAAGCAACTGGGTACTGGTTAATATTGTTCCCTAAAATAATGTGTTTCTTTTCTTTTATAATTTAGTCAGATTTTCTCTAGAAGTTGACACCAAAATGAAGTTCCACTCTTCCTGACATCAGTAATTTCATGAGCATACTGACAGTGTGGCGCCGGGGGACAAACTAAAAGTTATTTCCTGAACACAACCCTTGTGTTTACTGCTGATGTTTTCTGGTCCTCTGTGGACAGACCACATATTCAATATGAGCTGTGTGTGGACCAGTCACTGTAGCTTCAGACTGAACAAGAGTCTTACCTGAAAAATGACTGTCAGCACAAGGGTTCAAGTGCAGGGAACAGAGCCTATGAGAACGCTTAAGGTGAAGGAAACTAGGCATGCTACGCATGTTGATATTTTCATATTACTGTAAAAGAAGATTCAAATAAAGTGCTTATAAAGTTAAGCTGCTTAGTGTTTTAGACGTGGTCGCCACCAGGGTCTTTCAGGTTCATTGCTAGTGTGAATATTTGTGATTATGTGAGTACTTATAATTTATGATTCGATCTGTTAGTCATTTAATGACATAACTCAACAAACAGGAATTTAACAAACTATGATTTTGATAAGTTATCAACAGTATCAGGCCCATATGTAAATATTTACTTTTTATCTTAATCTTCAGTCAACGTAAACAAATACAATTGTTGGACCAGTTTAAAGGAAAATCTTTCAAGTTTGTTGAACTTAAAGGTGTGAAGAACCTTCCAACCTAACAACTGCTCTCAATCACTAAAGTTAAAGTTCATCCCATGATACCAAATTATACTTAAGGACAGAGGATGTCACACCTTGGTAAGCCTTATGAGACAAATTGTGATTTGTAAATATGGGCTATACAAATAAATTGGATTGATGGTTTATAATCATAATTGATAGTAATGGAGCCATCAGGAGTGTCTCATAGTGATCAGATGGATTACTCTCTAATACTATGAAGCTTATTGTATACTCTCATATCAACCAAAGTATTCTGATAAATGTTTCTGGGCTGGATTCTAAAGAGAAAAGAATATTAGTTTTATATTAATTAAAATCTGGAGTTTAACCAAAAACTGCGCTGAAACAGCGTCAGGTGAGCTTTAAGGACATGGTCTGTTGGGACTTATACATCAAATCATTTTATTTGACGCTAACCTGAAAGAGTGGAAGATGGTGAACTCAGATAGACTGAAACTTGAAATCCTATCAACCGAAGAATTTAGATTTTTCTCTTGGTCAGGAAAATAATGAGATCTGTAGCAAGGGGAGAATAAGATCAGCTCTCATTGTTTTTAACTCTTTCAGGCTGATTTTCATCTGCAGTCCCGACCAAACCTCCAGTCTGGTGCTTTACATTATCACCCCTATTTTCTTTTCATTATTTCAGTCTGTTATGTGAAACTTTGACCTGGACTTCTCTTTGCCAGGGTGAACATGTTTCAGTCAGAATCTCTGTTTGGTCTTCAGTTTTTCTCTGCAAGAGGATTAAGATGAACTTTCTGCAGATTCCTTTTTCACTCTGATCTTCTTCCTTAGGGTGTTTCAGTTCATCGGCACTGAAGATGGTCCAGTAAGAACGGACCTAGACAAACATCAAGGAACTTTTGGATCAATGCTGACTTACAAAGCCAGTTTGTTTAATTGATTTCATAGACTGCATATGGAGATGGATGACTCGTGTCCAACTAAGCAATAATATCAACTCGTATGAACACTGACATCTTGATCATTTTGGAGCCAGTGGGACGTCGAGGAAGCCACAAACCTATACAAACAGTCGACCAATCGCCAGTCAGTCTCAGGTGTCAATAATGTTGTTTCAACCTGTTTAAATAATTAAACCCAAACTTGCCAGAAAAAATAGCACTTGAACAAATATCAGTGGCAAGAACTATTTAAAATGAAAAACAGAATTCAAAATGAAGTTTTAACTGAAAAAACGAAACAATATACATGATCAATTTGGAGATCCAAAGCTTTCAATATCGAGACATGATGAGATGGTTTGGTGTTACTGAAGCTAACAGTTGGCCTTTTTTTTTTTTGTCTTGATTTAAATATTTCAGGTAAAAAAAAATGCATTACAACTCAATATGTTTTTATTAAAATGGAGGAGAAGGAGGAAGGAAAATATTAGAGGAGACCAAGAACAAAAGAGGAAGAGGAAGGATCGGTAAAATAAAGATTTGAGCGGGCATATTATTTAATCCATTATTTTCTGACTAATTCAGATTACAGACGAAATATTAAAAGAATGAAAAATGTTTTTTTTCAGGAATAGAATGGAGTGACTTTAATGAGCACATATTCGGATGAGTGCACATCTGCTGCACAAGACTTAAATAGCTCCGGTCTTTAATAACTCCAGCACCACTAAACACAGTCACATGAAGGCGCCAACAGCCTGCTACGACCCAGCAGAACCGATTCCTGAACAGCTGAGGAGCCAGAGGGTAAACGCTGCGTCTGGGTACAACAGGTTAGCAGAACAGTAAGGAAGCAGAAAGACCCTATTTCATGTCAGAGATGAGACGATGAGGAGGGGGAAAGACTGGACAAGGAAGCAATGTTGTGTAAGGTGAAAACCAGTTCCGGATGTGGTGATTGATGTCATGTGTAATTCTATCCGCATTTTTTATGGAAAAACCATCATTGCTTAGAAATTCAACACGATACATATGTTATCTAAATAGTCAAAAATCATCCAGAGAGGCTGTGGTTGAGAACACAAATGTTTGAGAGTTTCTCCTTCAGGCTCATAAAAAGTCTTGATTAGGAGTTCAGGGCCACACTGGCTGCCATTGCGTTGCGGAACAACTACTGCATGCAATATGTTGTTGTATACTATTTGCCTTGAAAATGGACATGAATAATTAAAGAGAGAGAGAGAAAGTTCTTTATGCTAACTTTTAATATAACCAGTGGCTACTTGTCATTATGGGCCACTTGGGTGCCGCCCCCTCCACAATCCTGAGACAATAAAGCCTCTAAAAACATGTTAAATATAATTGAATTAGATAATAATTGTTTACTCATACAATGCTCCCAGATGGTTATCAAGCCTGAATTTGGTGATTGTGGTATGTGGGCATGGAGCAGCTGAGGGCTGTGGGCTAACTGATCCTCTGGTTCAAAAGGCAGCAGCAGAGCTACCACAGAGGAGACACAGAGACATGCGGGGTGAGACAAAATTGGCAGAGAACTGATATAAGACACCGATGAGAGCCGAGTGGAGCTGGAAAGCCGGGACCACAGTATTAACTGCCGGACACTTTAATACGTTAAGTTTTGTTGAGTTCATGTTTGCCGTGCAAGAAATAAAGATCCTGAAAAGCGACTCGCTTGTCTCTGGCTGTTATGGTGAGACCCTGGTGGCATCGTAAATTACACAACGTCGTAGAAAAACAAGTTTGGTGGGAAGAGTCAATAAAGGTGTTGATGTGCTGTAAACACAAACCCATGATCAGCTGAAAGCAGAGTAAATATTGTGGTAAGTCATCACTTGGTCATTAACATGACTCTGTTGTTGTGTCTGTTGGGTCTATGAGTAAGCAACTGTTTGTTGAGGTCACATGTTGTTTTTATAGATGTTCTGCTACCTCGTAATATCCCAAAGATAGTTAATGCATATGTAATGCTTAGCAGCCTTCGACACAAGCAGAGTCACAGAGCACTTTCAAAATTCAGATGAATGACAGATGGAAATACTGATGTTTTAGAAAGGATCCATTAGTATCCAACATGAACATTTTTTTAAATAACACAATAAAATGACTGAAATTGAACGTGTTAGCATAAAATACGACAATATCAGTAATTTCACATTGTTCCAAATGAACAAATAAGCTCTACAACTGACAGACGCTCCTGTGTACGATGTGTCAGACAGCAGCACCACCAACACTGATGTTTACCAGCAGGAACTCCATAAATCCATCACTGATACTGACTGATGGGTCTGCCATGCTCCTGGAGCTCTAACCAGCAGCTTCCAGCAATTAGATAACAGCGGACATCATTTCAGCAGCAGCAGCAGAAATAGCAGAGCCATTATCCTGCTGTGTGTTATCAGCGACGGGTGAGGAGGCAGAATATCGGCTCCTAATCTCCCCCCACCGCTGCCTGTCACTGGCACCGCCACCACCCTCACCACCACTGCAGCAGCAGGCCAAGGAAAATGGATTCCTAACGCTTACTGCCAAAACATTCTTCTCCCCGGCCCTCTTCCACCTCCTGGCCAAGAGTTGCTGAAAAATGTAAGGTTGGCAGGAGAGAGAGGGAAAGGAGCGCCCTCACAAAAAAACAATTAGTCTGACTTTTAATTAAAGAGAGACAAACCTCTCTGTTTCAGAAGGGGAGGGAGTTTAAATTGATGTAGAGGGCTGTCCAACAGAATCAATCTCAAAAACACACAATCCCTTTATAGAGGTGAAATGACTCTAATTTTCATATCCATTGCAGTGGTCTCTTAACGTAGATATATATTACAAGAAAATAAGTTTTTCAGAGAGTTAAAAACAAGAGAATAAATATCTATTATCATTTAAGTGCATAGAGCAGTCATAAAGTATAGAATAGATTGTATATCGGTAATATCACTTGACTTAAAGTAACTCATCTGAGACCTCGTTCAGACCGGTATGCACATCCATCCGGAGTGAGCAGCTGTATGTACAGGAGTGAAAACACCCAAGATGCATTAAGTACACATTGATTTTCTTTTATCCTAACAAGTGAAATCTTTTAAATCTACTTGCATTGAGTCACTGAGCATCTCCTGGCCCCACTCTTTCCCTTTCTCTACCACTCCTTCCCTAACACACACACACACACACGCACACACACACACACACACACGCACACACACACACACACACACACACACGCACACACACACACACACACACACACACACACACACAACCAACACACAAGCCACACTGTCACACTGGCTAAAAATAACATGATTCGGTCTTTGCAAACATAAATGATGTACTTGATTATTTGGATATAGAGCAGAGAAATGACAAGTGGTCCCAGGAGACATGTTCAAGACGTATTTTAATATATGATGTGACCAGACGAACCTAGAGCTCACCACTTGTGATCAGATCTCATAGGATGTGTAGTGTTTTCTGTTAACTGTTAGATCTCTGTTTTCATGTGTGCACTCTGTTTCTCCTTGTGTGTTCTGTTTCCTGTTTTATTTTGTAGTCTCTCCTTCCTTGTGTGTTTCCAGCTTCCCGGGTGTGTCACTTCCTTTCGGTGATTGTCTTCCCAGTCCTCATGGGTTTCACCTGTGCGTAATTGCCCATTCCTTTCCTCTGTATTTAAGCCTCTGTGTTTCCCTTTGTCCCCTGTCGGTTCGTACTCGTTATTTTCTACTCGTGGTTGTGCTACTCGTTTCCACATGTTTCCACACGTGATAGATATGGTTTGTTTGTCTCTGCTGTCTCGACCAGCTTCTCCTGCTTCCTTGTTCTCTGTGCGCCTTGTCACCAGTACGTACCTGTTAGTGTTTTGTTTTTGTCTTGTTTAAAGCCTTTTATTATATTAAATACCTTTTTGTTTGTAACCTCTGCATCCTGGGTCCATCTCCTCCACTAAACCCTAACAGGATGGATGTTAATACCAGGTCCCAACAGGGGCTGAGAGTTTCCATCTACCACCTGATGGCTCTTCTCCACCACCACCGTCTAGTCTCTGGGGGGATGCTGTCGTATCTCCTGTCTTCATTTGAGCCAACACTTAATGAAGACACCTTACTCATATGGAGACTAATTGCCAAAATCTTTTCCAACCTTTTTCAGTCTTGAAAGTCAGCTGAGAGACACTAGACCAGTGATTTTCAACCAGTGTGCCGCGGCACTAGCCTGGATGCCAGACGAACTTAGCCCCGCCCACAACAGATTTGGTCGGGCAGTTCGGTCTGGGGTCGCTCCATTGGGAAAAAATTATGGCCGGACCGGGCCAATCAGATTGTCAGGGCGGGCTTTATACGATGATTGACAGATGATCAACGGTAACGTAATCAACCACGTCATCACAGTGCCCTCGGGTTGAATTCGTTTTCAACAAACATGCCTGCCGCTGGCGAGCTGAGATGTGTAGATGCTGCCATTGAGTCTGTTTTCGAAGACATCGACAGCGCATTCATTTTGAAAGAGGAACACAGAACGTGGAGGCGACGCCAAAGCACCGCGCTAATCCCTATCGCCCCGGCGCTTGGCTGTTCACAACGGACACTGAAGCGACGCTGAACCGCCGGGCAGCGCTAATAATATCACCCGTTGATCCAGTAGATCGCTGCACGGCTTTGTGCCAGTCACACCGGAGGCTGAAGCACCACGCTGCGCCAAGGCTGCCTCGCGGTGCTTCAGCCTCCGGTGTGACCGGCACAAAGTTTTAACATGGGAGTGGATGGGAGCCAGCTGTTATTTAAGGCTTGGCGCTGCGCTGAAGCGTCCGGTGTGAACCCAGTAAATAACTCACAATGCGTTGCTTAGCATACGTCACATACTACGTTGCTCTGATTGGTTGTAGGTCTATCCAATTGAGCGAAGAGGAATTTTACTTCCTGGTCAGTTGAAACACGCCCCATAATTTTTTCCCAATGGAGCGACTCCAGACCGAACTGCCCGACCAAATCTGTTGTGGGCGGGGCTAAGTTCGTCTGGGATCCAGGCTACCGCGGCACACTAGTGTGCCGTAAGAGATCGTCAGGTGTGCCGTGGGAAATTATCTAATATCTAGTGTTGCACCGAAGATGTTTACCGACATCTGCACATCGGTAATAAACTTGACTTTCACCGATATCATTGGTATTTGTGGTTAAACCGCTGGGCACGTGCCGCGGCTGGGGGAGCAGTCGCCCCGTCGCACCTCCTCCCCACGCCTCCGGAGACTCGGCGTGCGGCACGCCTCAACGTTTTTTTTGGGGGGGGGGGAGGTCCTCTTCTGCGGTGCGTCACGGCGTCAGTGGTGCGGGGGCTTTCTTTCTCTTGGACCGCGGGGTGGTGTCCCCCGCCGGTGCGGAAGGCGGGCCGTTGGAGGGGACCGGGTACGGCGGTCGGCGGCGGCGATTCTGGACGCGTGTCGGGACCTTCTCGCAGATCACCTCAGCTACGGCGCCCGCTAGGGGAACCCTCCGTTCGCGCGGGGATCCCCCCTGGCGGTGCGCCTCGGCTGGCGCCTAGCAGCTGACTCTGGTGCGATGCTTTGTTTTAATTAATTAAAACAAAGCATCGCGAAGGCCCACGGTGGGTGTTGACGCGATGTGGTTTCTGCCCAGTGCTCTGAATGTTAAAGTGAAGAAATTCAATGAAGCGCGGGTGAACGGCGGGAGTAACTATTGGCACTCAAAACAGGTCAATCTGTTTTAGACAGGGTTAAAATGTCCTGTTTTAAATTATCCTTGTGGTATTTTGACCAAAATATGTTACAGACATTTCAATAAGACCCCAAGGAACCATATCAACTGTGACAAAATGGGTATAATATGTCTCCGTTAAATAAAGTTTACTTAAATCAAAGATTGTTTCATAAATCTGATTCAATACCTCATTAAAAGGTAAGAGTAACAAAGGGCTGAAATAATTTAAAATAGTGCTTTTTAATACATTTAGAAACTATATTACTAATTATATGTATTATATGTACTGTGTTAGGCCATAGAGTGTCATTTTGTGTCATTTTGGTTGGTGGTGTGCCCCAGGATTTTGTAAATGTAAAAAATGTGCCGCGGCTCAAAAAAGGTTGAAAATCACTGCACTAGACGATGAGCACCTTGTGATTAGAGTCAAGTCCCTCAGGGTCCGAAAGAGATGTACTGCAGAATCTCTGCAAACAATCATTACATGTACTATGTGTTTGTGGGTTTCAGCTAATGCTCCGGTTTGTCCTGAGCTTTAATTAACAACCCGCAGCCCGGTCCCCGCAGGCATTATTGATCATTGATCACCTCTGTTACCTGTGGGATTTCACGCTCTCTAATCCATCTGACCAGTCGTTCATCAAGGGGCCCTAAGTCTTAACAGTCCATTTGAGTGCCTGCAATTGTCACTGAAAGACTTATATCTAAATAGATATTTGTTTACCTGAGAACTGCAGTTAGTGAATCGACTGATCAAATTCCTTCATCTCAAAGGCTCAAATCAGGTTTAAACTTCTGCATGATTACATCCCAACCTTCATGAACAGTTCCTCTGGCTTCACTGTTGTTTAATCTGAGCTGACTATTCAGATCCTCTGTACAAAACTAATTTCACGTAAGAGTTCCAAGCAAATGGTGCACAACTTCGTCGTGTACACACATCTACTGATGCCTCTGGACACATCTTCAGTGATGTTCCTGGAATCGTCGTGTGTTTTGGGTCTTTCAACATCATACACCCTCGTTCAGTTGATCCGCCCGGGGCTGATCAGACCCCAAAATGTGCATAGGGGCCTAGCTTCTTGGGACTCCTTCGCTGATGTCTTTTGACCTACAGCCATCTCAAAGCCCTATCTGCCCTGTCATGGTGCTGCGGATTGCTCCCCTCTTCTTCTTTCCCTTGATGCCGATTACACTCAAGGCTCTTGCAGGAGATTGGGCTGCAAATCCCCAGCACCCAACCTCCACTGGCAAGCACCTTGCTCTCCATCAGCCCACTAAAAGTCGCTGACCAGTTCTGGGTACCTGCAGAGCTTCCTTTCAAAGACCTCTCTCAAACAATCTTCCCAAGGGACTGTAAGCTCCAAGAACATTAAATGTTGTTGGAGAAAAAAAGCATTGCATCTTGTTCAGCTTTTGATTTCTGTATTAAAACTCTGAAACTTCCCTTCATCTTTAAAAATCAAGAGCTGTTCATGCTTTTTGAATTATATCTGTTTTGTTAGCGTTTGAAGAGAAATGGTTTGAAAGCCTAAGTCATGGACACACAACGTGCCATCAAACAACAGTAGTGGGGTAAACTTTACAGTGAGTACCATCTTCTCTTGTACGGTAGAATTGTGGGGATCTGAGAGATATATAAATTCACAGTGTGTGTGTGTGTGTGTGTGTGTGTTCAGCCTCTGTCTGTTTGCAGCTCTGATGATTTTCTGTATGACATGTGAAGTCAAGGTGAGAATATGGATAATCAATAGATGAAAGGTGTGTGTATTTGTGTGTACCTACCTCCAGTTTACAGTATCAGCCAAGGTTGAACTCCTCATTAGTACAACAAAACAAACACATCCCTCTTCCTCTTTTTCTTTCTCCTTTCTTCCCAGTTTCACTAGCAGGGACCACACCATCAATGCTGTGACAATGCAAATGATGTATGCGAGGTTGAAGGAATCTTACCTCTCTTTGGAGTGGGAATCCGCCGTAGCACCCCGACGCAACAGACCCCCCCTCAGGACCCGACAGGGAAGTGAAAGGAAGGGAAGGAAGAAACTTTTTGCCATTCTCAGACAAGAAATCTGCTTCTCACACATGAACAACACAGCAGGAGATTCTTTGAAGATTGTGAAAGTGAAAGCCAGGAAGAGCGTTAGGAGTTTTTTTTTTTATTATATTTATTTGTATATATACATATATATTGATATTTATTGTTATAGAAGGCCAGGAAGGCGTGGATGAGGTGTAGTCCTACTCCTTGATCTCTGCTGGATAGATTCAAGTAATGAAACACTCTGGACAGATGAGAGTTAACTAAGTATTTTTGATTTAACTCGCAATTAAAATTGTAACTGATGCAACTTGAAGAAATGGCAGTCACACTCATTTCCATCATCATTCCTTTGTGTTTATAACAAAGCAAGACTAAAACACAGTTTGTTTGGCTGATAAACAGAGTGAGACTATCTGAATGGACACACTGCCCGCCTGGTGAAGAACATCATTTCCATTTCGTCTTGGCGTGACGTGAGCTCTCCCCATACAGGAGCCCGGCAGCGCTGAACATCCCTGCTCTGACGCCAGCTGAGGTTTTTTATAGTGCGGGATTTCTTGAAACCATCCAAGAGTTTGTTTTGGGATGTGGAGACCTGCAGCTGCTGGATGGTCGTGTTTCCTGAGAACTCACAGTGTTAAACACTAACCCCTCATGAAATATGGAAGAGCTCACTGTGTGTGTGTGTGTGTGTGTGTGTGTATGTTTGTGTGTCCACATAACGTTCCCTTCTTTTTACAAAACCTCTCTGTACATAGCCGACACTCAGTTCAGAGCTCAGTAATGATAGGTCAAAAAAGAAGTTAAGAAGAAATGCATTTTCCTGGCAGTAGTACAACAGCAATAGTTGCAGGAGGCGTTTGTGTGACACTGAAGTTGTGCACAATGCCAAGTTTAGCTGTAATTTTGTAAGCACATGTATAAAAACTGATATGTGTCCCCCCTTGTTGTTTCAGTGTGCACTACACAAAGCATTAATGGGCATTTGGGGCATTTTTCAATCGGGGTTTAGAGCCAATCATAGTACAGAGACAGCCTTGGCAAAAGTCGCTAATGACCTTTTAATAGCCTCAGATCAGGGACTTGTGTCTGTCCTCGTTCTGTTAGATCTCAGTGCAGCATTCGACACAATTGACTATCAAATTTTATTACAAAGACTCAAACAGTTAATTAACATTAATGGAACCGCCCTTAACTGGTTTAAATCGTTTTTTTCTGATCGCTCCCAATTTGTGCAAATTAATGATGAGTCATCTGTGCGCACCAAAGTTAACCATGGTGTTCCACAGGGCTCTGTGCTCGGCCCAATTTTATTCTCATTATATATGCTTCCACTAGGAAACATTATCAGGACACACTCTGTAAATTTCCACTGCTATGCGGATGACACCCAGTTATATTTGTCAATAAAACCTGAACAAAGTAATCAATAAACTAAACTTCGAACATGTCTCAAGGACATAAAAACCTGGATGACCCGCAATTTTCTCTTATTAAACACAGACAAAACAGAGGTTATAATACTTGGCCCCAAACACCTTAGAGATGCATTATCTAATGATATAGCTGCACTAGACGACATTGCCCTTGCTTCCAATGAAACAGTCAGGAACTTGGGAGTGATCTTCGATCCTGATTTATCCTTTAATAGTCACTTAAAACAAATTTCTAGGACCGCTTTTTTCCACTTGCGTAATATTTCAAAAATTAGACATGTCCTTTCCCAAAAAGATGCAGAAAAACTAGTCCAGGCCTTTGTTACATCGAGACTGGACTATTGTAATTCATTATTATCTGGCTCCAGCAGTAAGTCGTTAAAGACTCTACAGCTTGTCCAAAATGCCGCAGCACGTGTCCTGACGAGAACAAAGAGAAGAGAGCACATTTCTCCAATATTAGCATCGCTACACTGGCTTCCAGTTAAATCTAGAATATAATTTAAAATTCTCCTCCTCACCTTCAAGGCCCTTAATAATAAAGCGCCTTTTTACCTTAAAGAGCTGTTAGTACCTTATAAACCCGCTAGAGCACTCCGCTCCCAGAATTCAAGCCTACTTGTCGTCCCTAAATTCTCTAAAAGTAGAATAGGAGCCAGAGCTTTTAGCCATCAAGCCCCTCGGCTGTGGAATAATCTACCACTTTCAGTTCGGGAGGCAGTCACCATCTTTTCGTTTAAAAGTAGGCTCAAAACCTTCCTTTTTGATAAAGCTTATAGTTAGAGCTAATTAGTGCGCCAGAACGTTACTTGTTCTATTTTATGACACATGACACACGGAGCTTCTCTTTCCAGCTTCTCCTTCCTCTCCTCCATCCCTATCCCCCTTCCCCGGAATCCCTTTGCTTTATCACCCGCAGATCCAGGGCCTCTGTGGCCGCACCATGGATTGCGGTTTGTGGATCGCGCACCGGGGGTCGCAGTGTTGGATCCAGTGTGGCGGATTCTGAGTCATGTGGGCTGATCGTGGTGCTGGTGGCGGACCCTGTGTCGCGTTGGCATTGGGCACGGGCGGTGGACCAGGACCTCGTGGTGGCTTGTGATGGGTCCTGGTGGGCGGCGGTGGACGGTGACTGAGGACTGGAGTGGCGTCTGGTCTGGATGGTGCATCGTGGTCTGGATGGTTGCTGAGCATGGACTGTGCTTGCAGCGGGACTGCTTGGCATGTCATGTTGGGGTTGTCCTTCGGGATGTCTACCCTCATCAAATGCTGCTAGAGACTTTGATTATTGATGATGTTCTCCTACACGTGGCATCTATTGCACTTCTGTCCGTCCTGGGAGAGGGATCCCTCACATGTGGCTCTCTCTGAGGTTTCTACATATTTTTACCCTGTTAAAAGGGTTTTTAGTAGTTTTTCCTTACTCTTGCTGAGGGTTAAGGACAGAGGATGTCACACCCTGTTAAAGCCCTGAGATGAATTGTAATTTGTGAATATGGGCTATACAAATAAAATTTGATTGATTGATTGATTGATTTGCACAAATAAGAGTGATCTCATCTTGTGCCCACAATCTTGTGAACACAATATATTTATTCTAAGAAGATGTTTGTGTTTTATGGAAGCCCATTACCACCACTGTGATGAAGAAAATACAAATCTTGTATCTCATAATTATGAGATACTTAATCATAGTAATGAGATAATAAGTCATAATTATGAGATACAGCATGTTTATTTTCTTCATCACAGTGGCGGAAATGGGCTTCCATCTTGTTTTAATCACTCAGATGCAAACAGCCACCAGATTTGTACCGTAGCATAGAGAAAACTCAACAAATCAAGTTTTATTTTCACCTGTGAATATCACATAATGAAATTTGTGTCGCTCTTGCCCAGAGACACAGGATTGTGGGGAATGATTTGTTTTGCGTGCTGAAGGAAAACAGGCTCAGCCGAGGGAAATCATAAAACTTGAGAAATTAAATGACTTAAAATCTGTGTGCAAAACCTATTTATCTTGCTCCCACTAGATAATTACCTTGTGCTCACAGGGCAGTAACATGTTCCCAAAAGATCTTTTTTATTACACCGTGAAACAAACACTACAATCCTCACTTCCTGGCATCATATGCTCTTTTAAGGGCCTGAGCACTGACAGTGGGAGGCCCTTTTGAAATTGTAATGATTATTAGGGCCCGAGCACTGACAGTGGTAGGCCCTATTGAAATTGTAATGATTATTATTATTACTATTCAGGCAAATGAATTGGCTTTTTGAGGGCTTTAACATGCTCAAATTCTTACCAAAATTTGCAGAAAGTTAGAAAGTGGTGAAAATGTTCGTATTCTAGAGGAATTTTCAATGAGCGTTGCAAAATGTCTCAATGGTGCCCCCCCGAGACCCCCAGAACGTGTTCACAATGACGATCTTCACAAAAATCCTTACACAGGTGTATCATGACCAAACAAACAATTAGAAAAACTCAACAGGAAGCCTGCTATTTAGCATTTAGGGGCCATTTTGGCCATATTCCACATTTTTACTTTGATATACTTGTACCAGGGCTTTCATCAGATCAACTTCAAATTGAGATCAGTGTCATCACAACAAGATGGAGATAAAAAGTTATTAAAAGATCAATTTTCGTCAAACGGTGTGACCATGGAGCGGCGTCAAAGTTTGATTGCCCGCCATTAAAACATGATGTTCTGGACCGTGAATCCTTTGATGCTGAGCCGTAAACAAACAAGTCCACTCCTGCAGTGTCATTGTTCAAAGATCAAAGGAATATTTATGTCTTGCAAAGGTGTCGTCTCTCTCTCTCTCTTTCTCTCTCTCAGAATTGGACATTTCCTCAAACCGTGTAAACATTGAGGTACGGCGAAGGTTCATCCTTCGCCAAAGGAGACGATGTTGCCATAACTCCACTGTTCATTGTCCTATCACCACCAAACTTCTGTCTCATGATCAGAGTCCAAGCCTGAACAGCTCTATGTGTCAATATTTACTATATTTGCTCGGGCCCGCTCAGTACTGCTTTGCAGTCCTACATTTTGTATTTATATATATTTATTATTTTTTTTAATTAATTTTCCTCTTAAAATGAAACAGTCTCTTGCCCAGTGTTATCTGATGAACCAGTGTGACCTTGCTGATTAACCATTAGCTTAAGTAATTTCCTGGGGGTGAAACTCTCCCAGGTGGCATTGTTGTAACAATTTATACAACATTTTTGTAAATGCTATTTCCAACTACTCCTGCTTACATCAACCGATTTTAACCCTTGATCTATCAAAATGTTCAGGATATTTTTTTTCAATAGTTTTTTCCTTGCTTTCCTACTTGTTGAAATATTCCGCTTTGACCCACACTTTATATATTTGCTCTATTCAGCAAAGAATTTCATCAAGTCTTCTTCTTTGCTCAGTTTATTGGCATGTGGCAACCGACATCAAGGAACATTACCGCCATCTACTGTGTTGGTGCACTATTCCTGGAGTTACTCATTTCAGCCATTCAGCATTCACACTGCTTTTTAAGCAGGAGATGTATCATCTGGTTTTCAAAATTCTGGTTTGGATTGAATCCATCAATTTGCTACATTATATCGCTGAACAAGAATTGAAAACTGCAAGAGACTGGATCCCTAACCTATGAACTTCCTTATTAAAGGAAACATCACAGCATATACATAACATAGGTTTCACACAGACCAAACATCTACAGCTGATAAGAAAATTATATTTTGGATTGAATCCATCAATTTGTCTAGATTATACATCTAAACTAGAATTGAAAACTGCAAGAGATTGAATCCTTAACCAATGAATAGCATGGATGTGCTTGAACTCTGGCGAAAGAGTTAGGCGACATGGTTCAGGGTGGCTTAATTCACCGACCACAGGTCAAAGACGTTAAGGGTAAAACTTTCTATGTAATCAGATAATTTCCTCAGACCTAGGTTAATTTTGTACAAGAGTGTTTTACTTCTCATGAAACATGTTTCTTGCATTCTGACGTTTCTATTGTGATGTGATGTTTCAAGGAAGAAGCCCGGCTACTTCAGTTCAGTTGAGCATGAGACTCTTAATCTCAGGGTCGTGGGTTCGAGCCCCACGTTGGGCTCTGGAGTTTTTAAGATTAGGAATTGAGTACAAGCATGCAGATTGAAGTCTTAGTTCTGCTAAACCTTAAATGGTTCCTTATTAAAGGAAACATTAGTGCATATACATTCCATAGGTTTCACACAGACCAAACATCTACAGCTGATAAGAAAATTATATTTTGGATTGAATCGATCAATTTGTCTAGATTATACAGATAAACTAAAATTGAAAACTGCAAGAGATTGAATCCTTAACCAATGAATAGCATGGATGTGCTGGATCTTCTGGCGAAAGAGTTAGGCAACATTGTTCAGGGTGGCTTAATTCACGGAACACGGGTCAAAGACGTTAAGGGTAAAACTTTCTATGTAATCTGATCATTTCCTCAGACCTAGGTTGTTTTCATACTAGAGTAACATATTTCTTGCATTCTGATGTTTCTATTGTTATGTTTTAAGGAAGAAGCCCGGCTCTTTCAGTTCTGTAGAGAATGAGACTCTTACTCTTAGGGTCGTTGGTTCGAGCCCCACGTTGGGCTATGGAGCTTTTAAGATAAGGAACTGAGCACAAGTATGCAGATCAACGTCTTAGATCTGCTAAAGTTTAAATTGTTCATTATTAAAGGAAACATTAGAGCATATTCATAACATATGTTTCACACACACCAATCAAACATCTACAGCTGATAAGTAAATTATGTATATATTTATTCCATCAATTTTTCAGGATTATATCGCTAAATTAGAATTGAAAACTGCAAGAAACTGGATCTCTAGGCAATGAACTAAAGCTTAAATGGTTCCTTATTAAAGGAAACATTAGAGCATATTCATAACATATGTTTCACACACACCAATCAAACATCTACAGCTGATAAGTAAATTATGTATATATTTATTCCATCAATTTTTCAGGATTATATCGCTAAATTAGAATTGAAAACTGCAAGAAACTGGATCTCTAGGCAATGAACTAAAGCTTAAATGGTTCCTTATTAAAGGAAACATCACAGCATATGCATAACATAGGTTTCACACACACACCAATCAAACATCTACAGCTGATAAGAAAATTGTGTTTTGGATTGAATCCATCAATTTGTTAGATTATATCGCTAAACTAGAATTGAAAACTGCAAGAGACTGGATCCCAAACCAATGAATAGCATGAGTGTGCTTGATCTTCTGGCGAAAGAGTTAGGCTGGTTTTGTTCACGGAACAAAACCAGCCTGACGTGGTCAAAGACGTTAAGGGTAAAACTTTCTCTATAATCAGATAATTTCCTCAGACCTAGGTTGTTTTCATTATTATTATTATTATTATTCAGGCAATTTAATTTACGTATTCTGGAGGAATTTTCAATGGGCCTCGCAAAATGGCTCAATGGTGCCCCCGAGACCCCCGGAACATGTTCAGTGACTGATCTTGACAAAAATCGATACACAGGTTTATTATGACCAGACAAACAAAAAAGTCTTCGGTGCAATTGGAAAAACGCAACAGGAAGCCTGCTATTTTGCATTTAATGGCCAATTATTAAAAGATCTATTTTTCGTCGCACGGTGTGACCGTGATGTGGCGTCAAAGTTTGATTAAACTCCATTACAAAATGACATTTCCTCAAACCGTGTAAACATTGATGTACGGCGAAGGTTCATCCTTCGCCAAAGGAGACGATATTGTCATACTCCACTGTGCATTGTCCTATCACCACCAAACTTCTGTCTCATGATCAGAGTCCAAGCCTGAACTGACTGAGGAAATATTGACACATAGAGCTCTATGTGTTAATATTTTCTCAGTCATTATTTATTTATTTTTTTGCAAAACGATGTAACGCCTCAAAATGCATGTGCTCGGGCGCGCTCAGTGCTGCTTTGCACTCCTAACATTTTTAGAAATTGTATTTATATTTATTTATTATTCAATAATGGTTCTTTTATTATTCAAAAATGGTTTTTCAACCCGCATTCACTTCTCATAGTAGATGGTAAATTAATATAATTCACATTGTAACTAGAAATGGTGCCACCTCCCACACATATTTTAGTGTAGTGTGTCTAGATTGCTGCAAATGTTTTCTCTACATTATCCATCGGCTGTAATTGAGTGGTAAATGTTATCTTATCTTATCTTGCGCTTTTGCCATAATTTGGAGTCAAAGTCGTTATATTTAATTTGATTTGTCTTTATCTACACCTTACACTTCAGCACTGATGACCTATCAACTGACCTTGACCCCTTGTGGTTTTGTGTATAAGCATGTGTGTACTTGTCTGAGCTATAGGGGCTGCATCACTATACTCTTACTACTGCTTCAAATAGGACAGGTAATCGTGACATTTACTCTTGTTTTACTTAAATTGTTTTACTTAAATTCTCATTTAGATTCAATCTAAAACAGTTCAGTAATGTACTTTTGTCAAATTTTGTCCCAGGAACTCTGCAGTCCTCTGTGCTTTTTGTTGATTCTTGGGAAAAGGAAAAATGTAAAGTTATAGTTCCCACGTTTGTTTTAATAATTGAAATGTGAGGAAGAAGAGAAAAAAAACTAAATTAAATATGAACATTTTAATCATTTCAAATATTTCCCCCATGAGTTTCTATTGAAATCTTAGTGGGGATGGAGTCTGCTCACTTCCTTAAGTCAACCGTGTCCTTCAACAAAAGGGAGAGCCTTGGTGCCCTCTTCCCTTTCTCTGCGATAAAGTCCAGCTGGTTATAGTAGGTGTCCATAACTTCCTTTGACGTCACCACCTCCAGGTCCTGCTGGATCAGCTGGAGGAGCTCACAGAGGCTCTCAAGAGACAGCCCGTCTCCTTTTTCCAACAGCCTCCTAATGCAGCAGTGCATGGCTTTCTAAGCCAGCACCTTGGAGAGGAACAGCTCCCCAATAAACCTTAGCGTATTGAGGAACTGATCGGAAGGTTTGGCGTTCTTTTGCTCTTCCCTCAACTGTCCAATAACCCTCACGTCCCTGACTGGCTCCAGGCAGAACCCACTCTTCTGATAATTGCCCTCACTGTCACAGTTCTTCCTGAACTCTGCCTGGCAGTGTTTGACCAGTAGAGACCTGAAGGAGACGCTGGCTGACAAGTCGGTAAAGGATTGGACTTCTACCTGAAGAGGAGAAAACCATAGAGAAATAATAACACAAATGCAAATCACATACCTAGGAAAACATCGTGATTATTTATATGCAAATAATCATTTTATACATCAACACCAAATGCAGTCAACTCTAAATTAACTTATTATTTGATTAACCAAAGTGACGATTCCTTCGGTATTTCAGGTATTCCTAAGTTTACCTTGTTTTTGATCATCACAAATCCTTATTTTAATTTTCCTTTCTTATTATTTGAAAAAAATATACTTTTTATATCGCTACCCTTCTAGTTCACAAAAAAGATAAACTTCTCAACCAAGTAAGAAACAGGATAAAGTAGCTTCCGGTCATGAGGCATCACTTACTGTTGAGAGGTGTTGACACAGCTCGGCGAAGACTGCAGCAGAGTGTGATTTCTGCACGGCCCTCTTGAAAACGAGCTCAACCACTTCCTGCAGGCTCTCCTCACCATCCAACTCCTCGTGACTCAGATCCGTCATGAAAGCTTGAACGTTTTCAGTGACGCAGCTGACGGATTCCTCCGGCCGGACCTGCTCCTTCCTCACAGCTTCTTCAGAGGCCGCTGGAGCTTCGTCCTCTGTTGTCTCGATCATCTGGATGGAGGGAGCGCCCAAGGTGATGTCCACCTGCGGCTGATCCTCGTAGGAGGGAGCGCCAAAGGTGATGTCCACCTGTAGCTGATTCTCGTAGGAGGCAGCGCCAAAGGAGATGTACACCTGCGGCTGATCTTCGTAGGAGGCAGAGCCGAGAAAGACCACGGGCTCGGATGGAATGTGTCGCCTCTGCCCGTCCCTCTGATCAGCTGGGTTCCATGGCTTCTTTGAGGAGCAGGAAGCCACCAAGAACACAACCGGCTCCGTGTCACGGGGCCACCGGAATACAGTGGATATAAAAAGTCTACACACCCCTGTTAAAATACAAGGTTCTTGTGATGTAAACAAATGAGACAAAGATAAATCCTGTCTGAACTTTTTCGACCTTTAATGTGACCTTTAACGTGAACAATTCAATTGAAAAAACAAACTGAAATCTTTTAGAGGGAAAAATAAAAATAAAAAACGAAAATAATGGGGTTGCATAAGTGTGCATACCCTCTTATAACTTGGGATGTGGCTATATTCAAAGTTAACTAATCACATTCAAACTCATGTTAAATAGTAGTCAGTACACACCTGCCATAATTTACAGTGAGTCTGATTAATCCTAAATAAAGTTCAGCTGTTCTAGTGGATTTTCCTGACTTTCTCTTAGTTGCAACTTACAGCAAGAGCCATGGTTCGCAGAGAGCTTCCAAAGCATCAGAGGGATCTCATTGTTGAAAGGTATAGGTCAGGAGAAGGGTACAAAATAATTTCCAAGGTATTAGATATTAGCCTGGATGCCAGACGAACTTAGCCCCGCCCACAACATTTTGGTCGGGCAGTTCGGTCTGGAGTCGCTCCATTGGGAAAAAAATATGGGGCGTGTTTCAACTGACCAGGAAGTAAAATTCCTCTTCGCTCAATTGGATAGACCTACAACCAATCAGAGCAACGTAGTATGTGACGTATGCTAAGCAACACATTGTGAGTTATTTACTGGGTTCACACCGGACGCTTCAGCGCAGCGCCAAGCCTTAAATAACAGCTGGCTCCCATCCACTCCCATGTTAAAACTTTGTGCCAGTCACACCGGAGGCTGAAGCACCGCGAGGCAGCCTTGGCGCAGCGGTGCTTCAGCCTCCGGTGTGACCGGCACAAAGCCGTGCAGCGATCTACTGGATCAACGAGTGATATTATTAGCGCTGCCCGGCGGTTCAGCGTCGCTTCAGTGTCCGTTGTGAACAGCCAAGCGCCGGGGCGATAGGGATTAGCGCGGTGCTTTGGCGTAGCCTCCACGTTCTGTGTTCCTCTTTCAAAATGAATGCGCTGTCGATGTCTTCTAAAACAGACTCAATGGCAGCATCTACACATCTCAGCTCGCCAGCGGCAGGCATGTTTGTTGAAAACGAATTCAACCCGAGGGCACTGTGATGACGTGGTTGATTACGTTACCGTTGATCATCTGTCAATCATCGTATAAAGCCCGCCCTGACAATCTGATTGGCCCGGTCGGGCCATAATTTTTTCCCAATGGAGCGACTCCAGACCGAACTGCCCGACCAAATTGTTGTGGGCGGGGCTAAGTTCGTCTGGCATCCAGGCTAATTAGATATACCACGGAACACAGTGAAGACAGCCATCATCAAGTGGAGAAAATATGGCACAACAGTGACATTACCAAGAACTGGATGTCCCTCCAAAATTGAAGAAATGACAAGAAGAAACTGGTCAGGGAGGCTTCCAAGAGGCCGACAGTAACATTAAAGGAGCTGCAGGAATTTCTGGCAAGGACTGGCTGTGTACTACATGTGACAACAATCTTCCGTATTCTTCGTATGTTTGGGCTATGGGGTGGTGGCAAGACAGAAACCTTTCTTACCAAGAAAAACATCTAAACCCGGCTAAATTTTGCAAAAGCATACACGAAGTCTCCAAAAAGCATGTGGGGAAATGTTTTTATGGTCTGATGAAACCAAGGTTGAACTTTTTGGTGATAATTCCAAAAGGTATGTTTGGCGCAAAAACAACACTGCACATCACCCAAAGAACAACATACCTACAGTGAAGCATGGTGGTGGCAGCATCAAGCTTTGGGGCTGTTTTACTTCAGCTGGAACAGGGGCCTTAGTCAAGGTGGAAAGAATTATGAACACTTAAAAAATACCCGTCACTTTTGGCGCAAAACCTTCAGGTTTCTGTTAGAAAGCTGAAGATGAAGAGGAATTTCACCTATCAGCATGACAAAGACCCAAAGCATACATCCAAATCAACAAAAGCATGGATTCAAAAAAAGCAACCTTGACAAGATCAAAGGTCACAGCAGCTGGAGTGCTTTTAAAAGAATTACATGTATGCATCCAGTACCAGGATGTCCCTTCTGACCTCCAATAGTGACAAAAAGTGTCTCGGAGCTCTACACTACCACAGAGGTCTCCGCTCACCCATAGAGAGCTCTCAGCGCTGTTGGTAATTGGATCCTGCCCCCCCCCCCCTCCTCTCTGTTCTCTCAGCTCGAGGTGTCATCATCAGTGCTCTAATAAGACGGAGGCCACGAGCGCCTTCAGCAAGTCATTATTCACAGTAATGACTTCTTGGCTCTGAACACACTCCGGCTCCTCACTTACAGGACATTGGCATCCGCACACACACACACACACACACACACACACACACACACACACACACACACACTGGACTGCAAGTTTAGAGACTCAGGTCATCAGATACTAAAAAGTGAAAGTTGTCCACCAATTCTGCTTCAAAACGGAAAAAAAGTCACAGTTTGAATGGTTTCACAGAGTAATACAGATGTGCTGCAGTCACATATTTGAAGATCTGGATGGGCTAAGGCCAAGTGGGAGGGCTAAGGGGTACATTTGACAGGGCATTGGTCATTTCCATGCTGTTTAGGGGTGTCACCATGGACAGAGCTCTGCCTTACCATCAATCTGCTTTTTCTATATATCACTGTCTGTCTATATGAATTAGGAATGCATGTCTCAAGAATCGTTCATCTGTGGCTTCACACTTGGCGTGTGTTTGGTGTGATTTGGACACGTGATATGTTCAATATCTATACACTTTGAATAAACAGGCGGGTACTCATCAATGTAAGTGACATCAATCACGACAACTTTGAATTCACAACTATTGATTCTCAGTTCAGGGTTCTGTATCTGAGTCGAGCTTCACTGAACTTTGAATAAACACGTGAAAAGCTTTTTGTGCAGCTATGGTAACTTATGGGCTCTGTGGACTGGGCTCTAACCGCTTCAGAAAGAAAGCTGCAACCAGCAGGCCAAGCAAACAGACCATTCCAATAGGCAGGTTAAGAACTCCTGCACTAGTCATTATAATAATAAGACAAATCCATAATATATACTGTGTGCTTCAAACTCAAATTTATATAAATTATTGAAAGTTCCATCCTTCTGCCCAAACAATGATTGTCTATCCAACTGGGATATGATGACATACGATATTAAGAGGATGATCCCTGATGAATTGGAAGCCCTCAATTAGACTTTGAAGACGTTAAGCCTGTTTTAACATCTGCGTTAAATTTCAATGGCCAGACATGGTGGTCTTTAAAAAAAATGGAAGATAAGGAATAAGGCTAATTAGACTACTACCGTCTGTTTTATTACTACCTCCACCAAGATTACGTTTATGTTACGTTTTTACTTGTTTGTTTGAAAGTTAGCAGGATTACACAAAAACTACCATACACATTTCCACCTGCAGGTGGGTCAGAAAAGAACCCATTGAATTCTGGTAGCCATCTGAGTAAATGATCAGTGTGAAACTGGCTGGACAAATTAGATCATCTCCACAGTCAACAATTTATATGAAACACTGCTTTAACGTATCTGGATTGGGTAGTAGCCTCGGTGGACTTAAGCACTTTCAGTGCCTTCTATTAGTCTCTGTCACTGTTCAATATAGTCAGATCTGAGCTTGAGTGGGTTTCCACCTGAGTTGAGTTGAAGTATCTGTTGGTCTGTTACTCAGATGAAGTGATGATTCATAGGAGGCACAAACTGGGGCTAACTGTCCTGTGCCTGCATTACAATAATGAGATGAACGTGGCTCAGTGAAAATAAAGAAACTCAGAAAACCTCCGTTTATTTACTTCAGTTTATCACGTCCTCCGACATCCCATTTGCAAATCTATTCATCATTTCATTACACTTTAGTTAATTTGTGTAACTGCTCTACAGATTTCTTTCAAATGTGCAACTGCAGTTGTTTTTGGTGCATGATGATAACTGTTTGTCTGCTGCTTTGAATCAGAAAACCAAGCACATGTTTTATTCATCACTCCAACACTTTCTTGCCCTGTAAAAGATGATTTCTTCAGTAACAGGACAAAACACAGCACGATAACAAAGGAAAAAAAATCTATTTCTGCTGTCTTCAAACTGTTTTTGGAGGCAGGAGTTGCCTCACAGTGTAATTATCATGATTATTTTTTCTCCAAGACAGCTATAATGCTTCAGTTTCACCCACTGGAAGAACAACAATTATATAAGATGAACTTAATGATATTCTTTTAAGGAGGAAATGATTATTAAACTGACTGATCCTTAACCACTATGCCTATGGAGGGGTTGCTGAAGTGTTTGAGTCCAGAAAAACACTTCTGATGTCTCAGGGGTAAACAGCTTTGCAGCCAAATCCACTAAAATTGGATTGCTCCGGACTGCTCATGTTGTATCATCCAAGTGCCTGGAAGGCCCGAAGTTTGTGTTCGACTTGAAACGTCATCATTTACACCGTATTTTAGCTTAAATGTCCTTTGATAGCTTCCGATGAGGTGCATTCACATGCACGACTCTGGGGCACAGCATCATGTGGCTACATCCGCTAGCTTCGCTACTTCCGGTAGCGGACATTTGGTCTTTAAACAGAGTGTAAATGTCGAATAAGAACATAAAACGCTGCTTACTCATGAAACTCCAAAAGTTCAACCACCCCTCCATCAGCATAGTGGTGAGTAGATGTAAGTGAATTTAAATTGTTCTGTGAATTATTCCTTTGAATGTCTTTGAGACTGTTCAAACATGATCTACTTTTAAAATACAAGCAATCTCAGTGTTTTCTGTTTCTCCGATATGATCCAAATAATCCCTGTGTCATGATTCTACCCCACTTTCAAGAGAATTTGTTGATTTGAACTTTTTACAGGATCTTTGTTTTCCCTCTGTGAATCTTTCTGTTGTACGGACTTTTTAATATATAGAAATATATGCTCTATCTTTTCCATTTTACTTTAAACATCTTTTCTTGTGTGTCTCTCTTATGTTACTTTCTGTCTGCACCTGCCATTATATGAGTTATATTATCAGTGTTATAGTTTGTGTTTGGTTCCGTTCACTCACTAATCAATGTATAGTCAACTACTAGGGAATTTGCAATTTTGTTATCATGATAATGATATAACATTTAAGATGAGATAGTTAGTTGTAGTTGTAAAATATGCAATACGAATGAGCAGAGCAGCACCTCTCAGCATAAACTTCAGCAAACAAGTTTATTTCAATAATTTAACATGGTCATTCAGCCTGTTTCTTTACCTTTACTTAAAAATAAGTGTAAAATAAACTTAAAAAATGTATAAGGGGATTTTCCCTACAATTACATTATTACTGGCGCAGACAAAATAAACCGTCCGTAAGCTCTTTTTTTTTATCTTTACTGTTGAGTCCCTGTAGTGAATGAGCTGGTTCTTTCAGACAAAGATAGTCTGTGCTCCCCACTCTCCTCTGTCAGATTGTTTGTTAGCACCTCTGGATTCTCTTCTCTTCTGTTTTTTCCTCAAATCTCCTCCAGGCTCCGTTTTGCTGGTTTGTACTTTCTTCAAGTTTTGAACTGTAGGTTTGCTTGTTTGACGACTTACTTCATTGAATTCCCACCATTGTACCTTCAGCTTTCTCTGGAACTATTAATGCTGCGCTCACTTCTGTTGTTCAGACTGTAATTGTCTCCAGAAAAGCAAATGACCTTCAGTTTCGGCCATTGTCCATTGTGAAGACATTTTCCTGAGTTCATGTCTGAAAACGACTAATGTGAGACATTATCCTAATATTGCATTTGATCAATGTAGACATGACATAGCAACAGTTCCAAATGTCCGTGGTGACTCCACTTTCACCTTTACCTTTTAAATAGAACGTAAAACCAGTCAAATGGGACTTTTTACGTTGTTAAACCACAGAATCATCCATCAAACAGCCAAGATACAGGAAATCTAACCAGCATCAACTTGTTCTGTTGATCAGTGAAGCTTACAACATACCACTGGTTAATTACAGTAAATGCAATGACACATCTTTGTAGCATAAAATGACAAGTATGAAATGATAAGTTTCGTTACTTAACATTATAGGTTGACTTGGACAACTTATATACAGATCATTTAAACCACAACATGTCAGCAAAATCTGATATTTACCTCATAACATTCAGATCTAGTTTCCGTTGAATCTCACATGTTTCATTCTCACAATGTATTTCTGTCCTTATGTTGTGAACCAGAGTTTCTCTTCAATCATTATCATCATCCTCATCATCACACCATCAAACTCAAAAATCTCAGTGTGATGGGTGGAAACAAACGGCTCTGCCTTTGTGTTCACTGAAGTTGGCTGAGTGTTCCCTCCACACAGCAGCACGAAATGAAGAGGAGAAGAAAACTCACTGATGTCTTAAAGGCTGGTTTCCTGTCGGAGAGGAAGAGGAGGCTCTGTGAGAGGAGACGCTCAGCAGGAGGCCGAGGAGTCTCCGGGGAGCGAAACAGACATCAGGCTTTTGTTTAACACTATGATGAAGGATTTTTAAAGTGTATCTTTCTGCACCATTGCAATGTGTTGTGTGAGTGTTCAGACTGACTACAGCAAAGCAAACTCAGTGTCTACGGCCAAATCTGACCAGTAATCTTCTTGATGTATTTGTAGAACATAATTCTGCTTTACCTGTGCCCCAGGCATGTCCATCTCCTGCCTTAATTTGATACACTGAATTTATTTCTGACTTCTCTATTCTTTTCTAATCTTAATGACCACACCACTTCTAGAATAAACATTCCCCATTACCACACACATTAATACGTAGACTAGAGGAGACTAGTATCTGACCAACAACCTTCTGGATAGTGGCTGCCCTGCTCTGCCTGTGGAGCTGCAGCCTCTCTGTCTGCTCTAAACTAATCACGACCCGGTCTGACCTGCTTTTCTTCCGAAACGCCATCGGAATCCTGAAAAACTTGTCCGCCCCCAGGTGGTTTCTCAACCATTCTGGACTGGATTTGCGAAGTCATGTGACAGTAAACCTTTTAAACCTCCAGCTGTTGGTTGCACCATTCTCTGCATTTGCCCTACCTAAAAATTAAGCTAATGATTTACCTCGGAAACTTGTACAGCATTCTCTAGTGTTTCAGCCACGATGTCTCCTGTAGTCTCTGCTGATTTCTCCACTATTCTCTGAGGATTTAGTTGGATATTCTTTGTTGTTGTGACCATAGTTTTGTCCAATATTGTGATTCATTGCTGCAGTTTTGCTAAATTTTGTTTATTCTTTTCGTTTTAGCCCCAGTCCATCAATTTGTCCAACAATCTCTTCCAAACTCACACACACACACACACAATCTGAGTCCCACTCCTCTGTCCATTGATTTATCGGTATCTTTCTCCTCACTCACTCACTCAAATGCCCTCCTCGCTGACCCTTCTTAATTTGCAGCACTTGTCCTTTGACCTGCGGATGGATCCAGACTTCTTCAGGTCATTCTGCCACGCCTGATCGTGGCTGTATCGGTCTCTGAAGCCAGCGAACATCAATGCTTCCAGTCCTAAAATTAAGAGGTCAAAGGTTAATGGGACCAGGAGCTGATCAGTGGTATCTGTTTGTCAGATTAACTACAGGGATATTGATTACTGCAGATTGTAAAAAACACAGCGTGTGTTGCAGGCATCAAATGAAGTGATGTCGTGTGTGTGCTGCACTTCTGTCTGAGGCTGGCATTTAAAATGAATTTAAGCACAATGTCAGGCACAAAAGTGACCCAGAGCAGGTTTAACTGTTTCTCCTTCACTGCTCCCAGGATTTATATTACACTGATGCCTGTTAATAAGGTCACTTACGGTCAGTCGACCTCTCATGTTGCACTTCACAGATCTTTTTAAAAGAACGGTCAAAGTGTGTGTGGAAGAGGCTGAGACATCATTTCTTCAAGACTTGATATGATCAATTCTACAAAAGATGCAGGATCCTATATTTCCTATAATGCAGACAGAACTGGGTAGGGTCTTTCATGCAATCGCTAATTGACCATCTCTGTCTCTGACTAAAAATGACAGTGTATTCCTGGTCTATACTTTCCATATTCTAGGAAAAACAGACCGCAATATTACAATAATTTCTATAAATAAAATCCAGCTCACATGAAAATATATGATGACGAGATTTAAAGCTCAAGTCATCATCGGCTCATGCCCGGCCAATAGCTGAATAAAATACCAGAGAGCAACGCTATGGCTCTAAGTGCAAAGTACATGTTTCATTGTTGTTGACCAAACGTTCTGTTTATGATGCACATACAGATTTACAGAAACTGGAGCATTGGTAAAAATCTTGTGATGCAAAGTTAGTGTTTCTGCTCAGCGCACATTTTTTTGTTCAGTTTTTTGCATTATTACAAGTAGTGTGGTTTTGAATGAGGGAACAGAAGTGACAGTAGTGTTGGGTATTGTGACTCTGTTGCATTCACATGGTCTGCCAAATTTAACATTATGATAAAACTGCAGGTTGAAATAAATTAATCAGGTGGAAAATCGGTGGAATTTCCATTTACCTCCATCCCCAGCCAGCAGCACGAGGGCAGGATAAATGCAGGATGTTCTGTAATGTGTGTTCAAAGCTGTCTGTTCGTCTCGCCTCGCTGCTCCTGAGCTGCGACACCTTGTCGACACACAGCGCCGTCTCTAACACACACAGAGAGCGTAATCGGGCAGAGTGCATTTTCTGCTTCACATCACGTTTCTGTAACAGTGAACAGCACGGAGGAGGTCTGACTCCACTGGACCTGCTGAGCACATGTCGGATGTGTCTATTTAAACATCCTCACTGTCTGTTTGAGGATTCACATCAGCTCCTTTCTGCTTTAACAGCTGACTTCATTTCACTGGGTTTCATTCAGCTGCCACGCTGAGGCAGTTAGCAGAGGTCAGTCCAAGGTCAACCAGTCAGCTCTCATTAGTCACCTGTGTGAGGGGAAAAGTGTTTGTCTGTTCTGTCGTCGTGTTGGATTAAACTTCGAGCTCGTCTTTCTGTCAGATTCCCTCAAAGTCGTCTCGTCTTCACTGCAAAGAGAAAATAGAGCAGGTTCCCCCAGAGCTCAGGGCAGCAACTGGAGCATTTGGAGAAGAGAGATGATTTTTGGAAAGACATTCTGAGGATGTCTGAGCACTTTGAGTCTCTGAGAAATAAAATGTGTCCAGCTACTGATCTAACAAAACAGAAAACTATCTGTGTTTTTTTTTGTCCCTTTGATTTTGTGTGCTTCTTTTCAGATCTTTCTCTATAAAACTTAAATATAACTTGTTGAAGTATTCAAAATACCTTAAGTGGATAAGCATATTTATTTACTGCAACATTGTCTTACATTATTATTGCATGTAACGCTGACTAAAGTAGACTGAACACAGGTGTTGCTCTGATAGTTCTAAAGCAATGAAGAATTTATTTTCCACTGCATCGAGTTACAGGGAAAACCAAATAGAAAATTCCTCCTGCCGAGAAATTTCGAATGGGTGCCTTCTGCGTCCGGGTCGAAAAGAGACGCTTTTTTGGGGGGGAAGAGAGACAGACTGGCTGCTTTAAGCGCGAGAGAGATGTACCAGTTTCAGAGAGAGACCCAGAGAGAAAGAGAGAGAGAGAGACACTGACTTAAGAAAGAGAGAGAGAGAGAGAGAGAGAGAGCGAGAGAGAGAGAATGGCTGGTATAAAAGAGAAAGAAGATGAGAAAAAAACACAATGTGATGTTACAGTTCCAAAGAACATTTCGTTTTAGTTTGTTGCTTTGCAACTAATCCTCTTGAAATAGAATTCAGAAAATGTCATTGTACATTCTGTTTTGCAAAAGCATTGAATGGATACAAAATTTAAATAACAACCTAAAATGCTCTGCTGCAGTTCCTAAACCAAAAGGTTGTTTTAAGTACTTGGATATGTAGGCAATTTGAAATAGAATTATTGGAATCAATTACAAGAATGTGGCTAAAATATGTATTGTAAATTATTACAGTTCCCCATATTTTGTAATCTAAATACATAACTTTCAATGCATTAAAGTGCCATTTTTCTAGGTTGTTCAGGTTGTTACGGGTGTTGCTTGGAAGGTTTGGTCACCAAAGTGGTCAAAGGTTCCATGGATAGCTTTAGAAGGTTTTTTACAAAAATAAGGTTCTGTGTTTTTTAAGCTAATTATGGAGGATCCCTATGAGGTTGCAGCGGTAATTTTAGTGGTCAATGTCCAGGCTCTAGAGGTTCTTTCGAAGGTTCAAGGAGGTTGTAGTGGTCACTGAGGATAGTCTGAATGAAAGAAGTTTAGTTGTCTCTTGGGATGTCCTATTAGTCCCTCAGTAGGTTTTTGTTAAGTTTAGAGGTGGTGAAGGGAGATTTTGTGGTGATGTGTTCACCAGCATCAGTAAAACACCAAAGAGGGAATGTCCTCAAGAGGAACGCTGGCCATCCCTTTGGTAGTGTTCGGTGCTTTTGAAGAACTAATGACATGGAGAAGATGTTGTGGTGGAACATAACTTACACATTTAGATTTTTCTTTAGCTTTAATTTATCACCATCTGTAGATTGCATGTTGAATGTGGTGAGCAGAAGATGTCTGACTATGTTACTAACTTTATTTCACCCCGTTCTGTTTTGTCTTCTCTCTCCACAAACTGCATTATAAACCTGTCAGGGAAATCCAGCTGACACAGTTACACATGGCATGTCTTCACACAGCATCTCTGGCCATCACACCTTTCAGATACAGTAGCTCAGTTTAATGAGGGCTGCCAAACTGTAAGTTTGTTGGTAACAACAGATTGCAGCAAAGCATCTTTTCTTCAACTTATTCCATCTGACATTTCCAATTGTCGTTTTTACTGTCTATGCGTCCTCCAAATGCCAGTCAGTCTGACGTATTTTTTGTAATTACAGACTATATATTGCTCTTGGTTAACTGCTTCTGTGTCTCAGTCTCGATCGGACTGAGACCTACGTTATGTTTTCAGATTGCAATTTCTGATTTAATAGGTTGCAGACACACTATCTGACCATGATAAAACTGATTGCATGTACCTCTATTCTCCCACCCCACAGTTTGAGAAAAAAAACCTTCCCTGTTAAGAATTATTAATATCTTGCATTTGATCTATTATCACCTCCCACATGAAGTGCATACTCAGAAGCTAATAAAAGATTAAGGATTTTAATAAGTCATTATATCTTTATAACCACGGCAGGTCATATCTCACACTTTCTGTTTCTAATATCATAACTTCAAACTCTCCTAGTGTTCAATTCCGGTCTCTTAGTACCACATAAAGTATTGAACCTACAGCCAAACTTTATAATAGAGCTCATCTAAAGTCTCACGCTGGACTCATCATCGTGTCTTTTACAATCCTAAGCATTCAATTTTAACAACTTTACGCCATTTACTGGTATTACTCTGCTCTATCAATTACATTAATTTCCATTTTTTATGCTTTGGACTACTCTACCAAGAAATAATTCTGGTAGACTTGGGATAAAAACCAGAGCCACCACAAATGAACTGAACCCGGTTGCTGCTTTTTATAAGATTTGTGATATAGAATAAAACCCTTTATCATATTAGAAATACGACTCTATTTGCACCATCTAAACACAGGAATTAGTGGCATCTACTGGTAAGGTAGCAGATTGCAACCAATTGAACACCCCTCACCTCTCTCCCCACTAATAAATGTGAAAGGCCCTCTTTAGAGCCCAATTTTGGTCTGTCTGTTCTCGTTCTACCGTAGAGACTGCGTAGCACACTATGTGAGGAGTCCCATTCCCAAAGTAGAAATAAAGGGTTCATTATAATGTAATAAAAACACAAAGATTCTTACTTTCAGGTTAGTGTACAATAATGAAAACCTGATTGCCTATGATTATTATATTCCATTTCTACCTATGAATCATCCTAAATACTACATAGTGGACCTTTAGTACCCCAAACTCCCAAACCTAATTAGTGGTGTCATACAGCAGTCCCTTGGACAAGGTCACCATCGCCCTGGCAACGCTTCACGGCAGGACAATGCTGACAATAATGTGGAGGCTTATCAGAGCAGCATCAGGAGATAAAAAATCTACCGAGAGAGAAAACAACTATTTTCAGGAGATTACAGCCTTAGGGAGAAAGGGGGAGATCGGGTTGTTGGGAGGGAGTGTAGGTGTGTTAAGGTCCATGTCCTGCTCCGTCAGCATCAGCACTTTGAGTCTGAACTTTGCCACAGCCTCTCTTTCTCTCCCTCTCTCTCTCCACTGCAGATATCTTTTTTGAATGGTTACTTTCCCTCCTTTAAAAAAAAATCTTCATCCACAAGAGCTTCGTTTTACAAAATATCGCTGTCCAGACGAGAACAGTCAAACTACCATGCCGGGCCAGTCGGTGGCGCAAGAGTCTACATAAGTTATCCATCAAGTAACAGAGAGGAAAATTGTGAGCATTCACAGTGAGTTAAATCTCCTGTCAAGCATTTTATAGCCATCATTGATTTTGTCCCTGGCTCATGCTCATGACAGTAGAAATGTGCAAAGGCAGCTTTTTAGCATGTGGACGAGCGGTTTAAACGTAGAAGAAAAAATTTGTTTAGTAACATATCCATATTAGTATGAACAGGGGCTGAGCTGCTTTTCTGTGGACTCAACTTTATAGAGCCTCAAGAGCTCTGATAGAGAAATAATAACTGACATCAGGGTTGACATCTATGTTGTTTGTTTCTAGTTTTATAACAATAGTTTGTTGTGGTTTCTTTAAACTCTAACCACATGTTTAAAAGGAGGACAATGAAAGTTCATATATGTTGGAGGACTATTTGTCTCTTAGTTTCACATGATTGGAAAAAGTGCAATTAGATTTTAGTTTTTGACCTGGGACACTTTGGATTATCAGCCTTTAAAGTAAAAGTTAAAATCTGCTCAAAGAGAAACTGAACTCCAAACTGAATAAACTGGGACTTACATCAAACCAACTAGCAGTCGTGATTGTTGGCAAAGCTCATGTGGTTTCACAAGAGCATTTTCTCTGTGAGACTAATGCACACAAGCGGCAGACCAGACCTCTGTAATACTATCTGGTCATACAAACAATCCAGAATCCGGAATTCTGCTGCATGAGTGCTGACTGAGAGCAAAAAGAGATCACACATTACACCTAAAGTCTTTACACCCTTTAGCTCCTCCGTTGATTTTTATCAAAGTAAAAAGAACAGGTACAAAATGAATTCAGATGTTAAAGTTGGCTCAATGTTGCTCACCTGGAAACTAGGGCATTCAAGATTACTGCATTGTAGTATTTGTCAACTATTATAAACAAGTGCTTATGTTTGTGTCATGTAGCTATTGGCTACACTGCCCCAATATAGCCGTTGATACAGCTCAGTTCTGTTTGTTTGGTCTGTGTCGGTAAGCTTTCAGAAAATGAACACAAATACTGTTTCCTCGTAGACATCTCATGTTTGGCATAAATCCGCCTAGTGACTGTAAATGGACAGGATCCAGGGCATTTAACATTTCTTTTTTTTTTTCACGAAACTTTTTTACTCGCTGCAAACTCTCTCTCTCCTGTGTGGCTGCCTCTGGTTTCCTCCAGGCTTCTCTTTATTTCATTTCTCTGAAGGTGTATTTGTCTTTCACTGATTCATTATTGATGAGTCAGATCCAGGCAGGTTGGGTCTCTCTAAAGTGCTTTGAAACTGATAACTTTACTTTTACAGTGAGAAAGAGTGAAACTTCTGCCCGCACATGATGTATGTTGGAGTTATGACTCTGAGAGGAGGGGAAGCGTCCAAACTGCTGATGGTTACAGTTGTTGGATGAGCAGTAAAGATAAGATACCTCAGCAACGAGTGTTCAGAAGAGTCCCAAAATATCCAAATCTCATTTCAACCTTTTAGAGGACGATCCTTCAGGTTTGAATGACTTCATGAATTTCATGCTTCGCCGATCTCAAACAAAACGTATAGCTTAACTAGTTATTTAAAATATGTTTTCTTTTTGTGTTGGTTTTGCCTCAGTTGCCATGTTTTTGCACATATGTATTAGGGCTGTGCTAAAAAAATTGATATGGCAATATATCGTGACTTCGTCATGCCGATGCGCGCATCGATGCAGATGCCACTGTATCGATACGCCATCAAACGCTTTGACGGCCGTCTTGAAAACGAAACTTCACCTATGGTGCAGTGCACGATAATGCCAAAAGGTGACAGATTCTTTCTTTGCATCGCCTTTTTTTAAATATTGGGATTAGAAAGATAATTATTTAATTTTACTTTTAAGATCTTTTAATGGCCAGAATTGTAAGTATTTTGAGTAGTGCAATCCCTAAGACTTCACCTTTGCTGTTATATGGAATAATAAAGAACAGCTGTTGTAGTAAATTCTGTGCAGGACATGGTCATTATTCAAAAGCAATGTGTCGGAATGCGTATCGTATCGTGGATTCTGTATCGTGATACGTATCGTATCGTGAGGTTGTAGGCAATACCCAGCCCTAATATTTATGGTGTTGTTATGCCTCTGCGCTGGTGACAACCAGTGGCCATAGGTATGTTTTCAGATTGTGCACCCGTCCCAATTTTGTGAACACATGATTTCTCAAGAATGCTGCAAATTTTGTACAAAGGTTCAATTAGACTTAAGGATAAGAATTCAGTTATCCAAGGTCAAGATCCCGGTGATCTCACATAACATGTTGTTGGTATTGTGAACGTAAAAGGAACACCTTGAGGGAGTTTCTGTATATTCTCAAGTGTTCAGTTTGACATAATGTTGAACGATTTACATTTTGGTGGTCAAAGGTCAAGGTCACAGTGAGCTCTTGTTCTTGTAAACGTGATTAAGGTATGTATCAACCAAAGAAAATGTATACATCACCTCACTAAATATTCAATTGGACTCAGAGATGAACTGATTAGATTTGAGTGGTAAAAGGTCACGGTGGACTCCAAACATGTTTTTTGGTTATTAAACATTATTTCTCACACATCTGTTTGCAGGGAATTTCTTAAAATATTGACCAGTGGTCACTTGGACTTGGATTAAATGTTGAGATGTCAGTGGTCAAAGGTAAATGTCACAGTGACCTCATGTTAGTCTGAAAAAATTATGTATGTCAACTGAAATTGCTCTTGTTGGTGGAAGAATATAACCTGCTTTGCTTCTCTTTGCAGTTGAGGAACAATAAACCTTCAGAAGTCAATTACATTTGTGTATTTGCATCAATGATTACAGTTATTATTCTCCTCACTCTGGCTCCCAGGATCAGCTCTTCACTCATCAGGTTTTTTGTGCGTAATTAACTGCGCTGTCAATCATCATTTATCACACTGAAGATACAGAGGCTACTGTTTGATCTGCTGATTTGCCTGAGTCAACGCTGCAAACAGCCTACACAAGCTCCAGCAACAATTCTGTATTTTTTATCAGGACGCGGTGTTTCCTCCTGTCAGTGGTGGCTCTCTCTAATATCAGATCAATGTGTTTGCTATAGTTGCTCAGCGGCAGCAGTGGTCAAACTCCCGCATTCCAACTGTCCTCCTCTGAAGGTAGCGTCTGTATTTTGGATGCAGTGGATGTTGGTGCAGATCTGAAGCCTTAATGATGAAAGACAAAGAAGGAGTCATCCTGATTTGATACAATATGTAAATCGGGGGTTTATCGCAGAGCTTTAACAGAATAATAACTATAATGTCCTGAAAAAACATGATGACTAAACTGTCTTGTCAATCTCAATCTATCACAGCCAGCCTTTTTAAATGCTAAAATTTTATAAAAGTAACCACCTAACCTGGCAACCCTCCTCACAATACATTACATTCTGGGAGAATGGAACACATTTCTTTTAAGATTCACATGTTAATCGACACAAATTAAGATTCGCCTAAAATATGAGACTGTGCGTTCCCTGTTCCCAGGTCAATAATTAATAATCTGCTGTTTGATTCATGCTCTGCAGAGCTGGAGGAAGTCAAGTGTTTAATGGCTCACTTTCGTTCACTCGGCGTGGAAACCTGTCGCCCTCGAGGGTGCACTGTCAGAGAGATGATGTGTCTGGTGTGTAGGACTAGTTTCTCATGTCAGCACTGCTGTTTAAGCCTGTTAATGTCACATCAAACATTGGTGAGACACAAAGGACGATGGGAGGGTAATTTGGTTTCTGTCGGTACCCAGATCAACTAAAAGTGACAGGATATAGATGTGTTGACGTCGTCTGCACCTGTCAGCAATCTGTCAGGTGATGTTTGATTGACAGGTGGTATTTAGAAACATTCATCTGACCTCATACCCTGTCCCTATGCTGCAGAAATGTTGAATACAGGAGCTCTATTTCGTCTCACAGCTTCTGAAGACATTAACAGCTTAAACATCATCAGAAGCCGTGAGTCGCCATCTGCCACTGACTCAGAGCGGTCGCTGCTGAAAGGTTAGGATCTGCATGAACCCCTTTCCCCATGTCTCAGCCAATCACAGACGTCCAGCTGACAGGTCATCAGCTGTCGTTATGCTGTCATGATGCTAGCCAAGCATGGAGTGCCACCTGCCATCTGCACCACAGTTTGAGACAAGTAGACGCATACTCACACAGTGTTGTGTCTGCTTGAAGAGAACAATAACAGGGTAATTTGTTCCAGTCAAAGACCCAATGCAACACAATCTGTCTACATTCAAGTTATATTCCCCTTAAATATAAAGTGTTTGTATGGTGGAGTTAAGGGTGGATGGATTGATCAGCCATGTCACACATGTCAGCACGTAACTTCCTTACAAAAAGCCTGTTGAAAAAGATCTAGAAGCAATACTGTTATAACAGTCATAAATACAGTAAGTGGCTGCAGAACTGTTACAACCTAATGCTTCAATGGGAAAAGCAACAAACTGAAGTAGCGACTGAACAGAAACATTCAGAAACTGTGCTGAACATCTTGGCAGTGTGATGCTGCTGATTGCTTTGGCTGCTGTATTAACTACTGAAATGCATTGGATCTGACATGTGATTGCTCAGCTGAGACAAGTCAGACACTACAGTAAAGTGAGTTCTAATTTACGCCCTGAACTCAGAACTATATAGATGTGGATAAAAGTCAGGGTAAAACTAAGACTAAACCTACTAAAACCAAGGTTAAAACCCTGCTACAATGGAGTTTGAATGTAGTAATTAACCACAATGACTTGTTCCAGGAATAAGACACACCATTCAAACCACTGGAGATTATAGGGCAGAGCAGGATAACCACACACATAGAGGACAAAACACAAGCAGCACAGTGAAAATGTGTAAAATGACATCTCCTTAACTCTGACACATTTCACTGCAGAATATAAATGCTAGATAAATTAAACAAAGCAACAAAGAGGTAATAACATGTTGGCACAGTGACAAATCAGATATCCACACCAGCTTTCGTGGCTGTGTAGTTGTTTCCTCCTCATTCTCCACAGACAGTTTGTTAGATGGAGCGATATAAGCCTGACAGTGGCTGCAGATGATCCTCATCATCCAGTCAGCAGCAGGAAACATATCACATTTATGAGGATGGGGGCATTAATACGACTGTTATTCAGGGATTTATGGGTCCATCCTGCAGCGGCTGTTTGTGCCAGCAGGTAGTAAAACGCACCACGGTGTAATACCCTGCATGAGATGTTTAACAGCAGGCTGTAAAAGCCCGGACACTTTGTTTCTGTTGTCCACCTCATGCATGACCGACTGGAGCTTCAAGTCCACATGTGTTATTCATGTACAAGTTAAAAAATACTTTTTTATCCTGAATCAAGCTAGCTTCTAAAATAGACAACCAACAGTTTAGGTGAGATGGAATGGTCTGTAAGAGGAATGTATTATATAGTGTTTTTCTTGTCTTGATTATCAGTCCTGTACAGTACAGTTTTCCATCCACCCATTCGCACGCACATACAGTGCATATGTGAAGCAAGCATTAAATGGGGGGGACCTTTTTTTAATATTTGGTATTATAAGGAAGAGCAAATAATAGTATCAGATGTGAAAGATATCAATATAATTTAAAAATCAAGTTAATCATAAACATATCTGTAACTATAACTTAAAGTCTGAAATATCCGTATTCTATTTTTTTTTTTTTTTTTATGTTCAGCTGATTAGTTTCCATCATTTGTGCCCATAGCTGTGAATATATTATGATGGGCTTCATAATGATTTTGCACCTTAAAAACATTACAATTTTGAAACACTAAAAGAAAAACAATTGTCAGATCTATTGATAACTGAAATAATAGTGTATTTGGTTGCTGATTGACACTTGCTGTCTGACACCGACCTTGGCTATGGTTTTGTTTATGCTGCTTCAGAGAAAAATGTAAGCAATTTCATAAAACCCAATATTACAAGAAATGAGCTCAACAACAGTTTGGTATTTAAAAGTAGATATTGACAGCAGGTCTCTGGACTGGGCTACAAGATGAAGAATATAATATCCTACTTCTCTGATGAGATTTTTAAAAAAATGTGTGATTAATCCAGTTTTGTACATTCTCTCATAATATGGCATGAGCATTTTCTGGCTCCTCTGCAATTGGCCTATTTGTCAGGTTGGTAATCTGGCACAGCAGCAGAGAGTTTACTCTGACTCAGGTAAATAGCTGTGACTCAGGGACTGCCAGAAGGTAGCTTGGATGTGATTGGTGCAGGCCCACTGAGGACGTGATCCAGAGACTCCCCTGAGCACATTTACAGCTGCAGACGCCCGCAGGGTCCGACTGCAGCGCAGATCGATGAGTCTTAGTTAGATGGAAGATTCTCTGTGATGGGTTTGTGTATCGATTCACGGGAGCCAATTATCTTATCATTATCGTCTCTCTTTTCATGTCTTATACAGTTTGTCTTAATACGAACTTGTATCTGTGCCAAGATCTGAAGATACATCCTAACTGAACTGAGACTAATGCCAAATTCACATATGCATGAGCACGCGTTTGTGCATCGGCTTAACGTCTTGCTTTTTATTTCGGCAGCCATACTATCAGGTTTGAGCAGAGAGTGACACGTGTCTCAGGCGCGTTTCCTACATGAGAACAACAGTTCTTCACGTGCAGGATGCGGTTCATAGCAAAATAGACAGGGGAAATTATGTTTTACCACAGTGTCTCTTTCTCTCTGTCAAATATGTAACAAACATTAATATTTTCCACTGTACAAGGTTATTATTGTTAATTGAACATTAATGGCTTCATACCGTAGCGTGCTGGCATTTAGTACACAGGTCTACTTTTGTTTACACGCAGTAGACACACTCCCATGAAAACAACAGACATCAAATTCAAATACATTCAAAGAAGATGTGTGTCATGTCAAATTTGTTCAAACTTGATTTTTGGAAAAACTGACAGCCATAGAATTAATAAGATTGAACTTAACTGAGTTCTGTCTTTATTGGACTTGGGTTTGGCCAGGCTAGGTGACCGGGTGAGGGTGGGTTTAGACTGAAACATAACTGTTTAGGCCAGATTAGACAAGGTCAAAGTAGATTTATAACAAAGTTGGCCTGGGTTTAGGTCATGGCAGAATACTGTAGTTTGATTTGCCTTGAGAAGTTCTGCTTGTTTAAAACTCTTCAATTTGGAGGAATTGAATTTCCTCAGTGAACGAATCAATACTTACTATAAAATAAGATTCTGTGGAAGTCTGTAGGTAACGCTGTCATATGGAATATATTTATTTCTCCAGCACAGTGATGTTTTAATCACACACACACACAAACACATTGAAGTGTAGGCCAGTGTGATCAAGCCATCAGATTACATCTCTCCTTCACCACGCTTACTTACCTGGTGTGTTCAGCTTCCAGATCTTCATCGGGATTCGCTCTCTTATGAATAACTTTTGTCGATGTGAATGTTAATCTTCTGACTAATCCCTTCAAATTTGTTTTCAACCCTTGTCCCTTGCTGGTGAATGTACCCCTGCAGTGTTCAGCATCACTTTCCTCCAGAGCTTTTCTCCCTTTCAGTTCTAAGCTTGTTCCCTCTCAGCTCCTCCTCTCCTCTTTCTCTCAGTCTGTCTTGGGAATAATTGACTGTAAAGTTAAAACTAATTCATCTTGCCTTTGTATTTGAATGAGACATTTCACTGTTTATCCAGTTGATCAGTTGTAAAATGCATTTTTGTTCACAGTTCTGTGAGAAACAGTGTTCCTCCATTCTTTAATCTGTTCTCATATAATCACCTATTACTTTTTCTTTAAATGAAAACAAATCTCAATTGCAGTATGGTTTGATTTATAGAGGATCCCTATTATGGAATGCTTTGCCATCTCATATTTTAAATCAAATTTGCAACCTGCACAATGAGCCTGGGTTGGGCTGCTTCATTACGAGGTTTCGTTTTGCTTACTCTGATTTGTCTCGCTTTGCTTTACCTTGCTTTGTTTTGTCTTACTTTGCTTTATCTTGCCTTGGCTCATTTAAAGTGTCACGTCAGAGGGTTTGCCATTTAAGGGTGAGCCTTTTTCACAGTGCACATGTTTGTCTGGGGTTTGTCCCTTTTTTCCGGTGTTACTCACGTGCCAGGTCATCCCACCGGCTGCTACAGTGTGCGGAGTAGACTATATTTGATTTAGATTTATTGTGTAATTTAGATTTTTTTGGTTTTTGTAGATAAGGTTCTTTTTTATTTTATCCTGATCCTGATATAAATTAATATTGTTTTCGGAATGTCTCTTTACTTTTGTTTCTTGATGGAATCTGTGTGGCGCCCCACTGATGCGTGTGTGTCCTCTATATGTTGCAGGAGCCTAAGGTGGTGGGGGCTTGTGTCTTTGGGTGGCGGTGTCTCCTTCTTGTGTGCTGTGCCATACACCCCTGGTCTGGTTGTTTTACTTGATTACACTGGTTAGTCTAATCTAACCAGTCACAAACTACCCATCTTGCCACAATCATCACCTATACTTTAAATCCAGTCTTTCTAACTGTACCTCTCATATATGGGTAAAAGCAAGGGGAGCTGATGGTTTGAAGAGGTTGTGTGGTTTTTGCTTTGTTTGACCATTTCATTTAGCAATTTTTAACACTTTAAGCCAATCAGCTGCCAAGGCCCCCAGGAATAATTTGGATCTGAGTGCATGTGCATTGGTGAATTCAACATTGAAACGCAGCGCCTGATTTCGGTGCCTCTACCAGGAGTTTATTCAAGCTAAGACAGATTAACATCTTCAGTCCAGATTCATCTCTTCAACTGCAGATGTCTTCCTAAACCAAACCTCATATGTTCTCAGGGAGCTTAGAAAACCGACTCATGATTTTCTCCAATAAGTTACTGCGCACCGAGCCAGAAACAATATATTCAGAAGTGGAAAACAAACTGATCCAATAAATCGCAGTGTTGGACATGAAGTGTTTTCTTATGTTTTTTGATGCCACACTCACAGCTGAGCCTTGAAGAAACTTTTGGACAGCAGAGGTGTTTTATTGCAAGTGAAGGATGTGGCATCTCCATGTCACCATGAACACTCCTGATGTCAACGCTGGTCTCCACTGCTACAGCTTCACTTTCTGCCTGGACACCCACGCCAGCTGTCACCACCTCACCGATGTCCATCACACCTGGCAGGGATATTATTGTTCTAACGTAGGTGGGGAGAGAAAGAGAGAGTCTCTGTGATGATAAATGAGCCCTTTTGATCAGAGGTAAACACAAGGGAAAACTTTGGTGTCAGACACTTTAAACACAGAAGATTCGGAAAGAGGTTTTAAACTTAAACTGCAGAAGCACAATGCTAAACCTGATAATTATCAACTTTCACTTCATAAACAGGCTAGGATCTCTTTAAATACCACCAGAAGTATCATCTAGCTGTATCATCGAGTATCAAGCAGCTCTCATGTGAGCTTCAGTGAACCGGCTTGGTTTTCCACATACACATTATTCACATTATCACATGATTTTATATCATTACACAAGTCAACAGCAGCTCTCTCTATTTGGGTGGAGCAGTTGTCTGCTAGAAATGTACCTCTATGCATAATAATGCCCTTTCAATAAAATCCCAGACAAAAAAAAGTGCTCTGGCTGAGAAAGATTAAAAAAAAAAAGTTGGACATTTTATCAAACTGGTGCCTCATTCCGAAACTGAATTGTTTCTCAGTAGTGACTGAGGAGCCGCAGTGGACAACAAGTACTCCTTATAAATTAGTGCTAATAGCTCACTATTTATATCAGACTAATGTGACATAATGAGCTATGCCCTCAATTACAGCATTATGTCATTATGTAATTGGATGTTCCTCGTTTTCATTTCATTCAGAGACACAGAGAGAGGAGAGCTCGGTCTGCAGGATGAAAAATTATCAAAGTTTAACGATCGCCTGAAGAAATCCAACTTTCACACATTAACAATTACTCTGCTCAGAGAAATGAAGCACCAACACAAACATCCATTCAGTGTCTACACTTACTTAGTACCAATTTACTGTGATAAGTTCAATTTAATAGTTACATTTAGACCTTAAACAGTATATAAAGAAGGATGACATGACAGCTGCCTAAAAGTGAAGCCAAATCATGTTGATCCACCCCTATAGTGCTGGTTACAGTACAGCAGTGATTTTCAACCTTTTTTGAGCCGCGGCACTAGCCTGGATGCCAGACGAACTTAGCCCCGCCCACAACATTTTTGGTCGGGCAGTTCGGTCTGGAGTCGCTCCATTGGGAAAAAATTATGGGGCGTGTTTCAACTGACCAGGAAGTAAAATTCCTCTTCGCTCAATTGGATAGACCTACAACCAATCAGAGCAACGTAGTATGTGACGTATGCTAAGCAACGCATTGTGAGTTATTTACTGGATTCACACCGGACGCTTCAGCGCAGCGCCAAGCCTTAAATAACAGCTGGCTCCCATCCACTCCCATGTTAAAACTTTGTGCCGGTCACACCGGAGGCTGAAGCACCGCGAGGCAGCCTTGGCGCAGCGCGGTGCTTCAGCCTCCGGTGTGACCGGCACAAAGCCGTGCAGCGATCTACTGGATCAACGGGTGATATTATTAGCGCTGCCCGGCGGTTCAGCGTCGTTTCAGCGTCCGTTGTGAACAGCCAAGCGCCGGGGTGATAGGGATTAGCGCGGTGCTTTGGCGTAGCCTCCACGTTCTGTGTTCCTGTTTCAAAATGAATGCGCTGTCGATATCTTCTAAAACAGACTCAATGGCAGCATCTACACATCTCAGCTCGCCAGCGGCAGGCATGTTTGTTGAAAACGAATTCAACCCGAGGGCTTACGTTACCGTTGATCATCTGTCAATCATCGTATAAAGCCCGCCCTGACAATCTGATTGGCCCGGTCGGGCCATAATTTTTTCCCAATGGAGCGACTCCAGACCGAACTGCCCGACCAAATCTGTTGTGGGCGGGGCTAAGTTCGTCTGGCATCCAGGCTACCTCAGCACATTTTTTACATTTACAAAATCCTGGGGCACACCACCAACCAAAATGACACAAAATGACACTCTATGGCCTAACACAGTACATATAATACATATAATTAGTATTATAGTTTCTAAATGTATTAAAAAGCACTATTTTAAATTATTTCAGCCCTTTATTACTCTTACCTTTTAATGAGGTATTGAATCAGATTTATGAAACAATCTTTGATTTAACTAAACTTTATTTAACGGAGACATATTATACCCATTTTATCACAGTTGATATGGTTCCTTGGGGTCTTAATGAAATGTCTGCAACATATTTTTGTCAAAATACCACAAGGATCATTTAAAACAGGACATTTTAACCCTGTCTAAAACAGATTGACCTGTTTTGAGTGCCAATAGTTACTCCTGCCGTTTACCCGCGCTTCATTGAATTTCTTCACTTTGACATTCAGAGCACTGGGCAGAAACCACATCGCGTCAACACCCACCGTGGGCCTTCGCGATGCTTTGTTTTAATTAAACAGTCGGATTCCCCTGGTCCGCACCAGAGTCAGCTGCTAGGCGCCAGCCGAGGCGCACCGCCGGAAGGGGGCCCCCCGCGCGAACGGAGGGTTCCCCCAACGGGCGCTGTAGCTGAGGTGATCTGCGAGAAGGTCCCGACACGCGTCCAGAGTCGCCGCCGCCGACCGCCGTACCCGGTCCCCTCCAACGGCCCGCCTTTCGCACCGGCGGGGGACACCACCCCGCGGTCCAAGAGAAAGAAAGCCCCCGCACCACTGAAGCCGTGAGGCACCGCAGAAGAGGACCTCCCCCCCCCCCCAAAAAACGTTGAGACGTGCCGCACGCCGAGTCTCCGGAGGCGTGGAGAGGAGGGCAACGGGGCGACTGCTCCCCCAGCCGCGGCACGTGCCCAGCGGTTTAACCACAAATACCAATGATATCAGTGAAAGTCAAGTTTATTACCGATGTGCAGATGTCGGAAAACATCTTCGGTGCAACACTAGATATTAGATAATTTCCCACGGCACACCTGACGATCTCTCACGGCACACTAGTGTGCCGCGGCACACTGGTTGAAAATCACTGCAGTACAGTAAACCCTGTCCCCTCCATGTTAGCAGATGGGACGTGGACCACTCAAAAATGTCAACGTACCTGTCAAATGTCAAAGATGCTTTCTGTAATTTTGAGGTAGGTCTTATCACACTGATGTTTGTTCAAGTGTTTTTCTGGGAAGTTGGTTTTAAATAGTATGCAGTACTATAAACACACAAGGAAATGTCATGAGTGACTAATTCATGACTGGTGACTGCGTATCAGCAGAATCTTGATACCGAAACCAGTACTGCACTTTATGACCATCTCACAACTCTAATTATACGTCAACACATAATGTAAACATAACGTAATGTAATGATTCATTTGCACTTGTTTTAAATTATTTATTTGACACAAATCCTTTTTCTTTGCCCTTCGTTACTATGCAAGTATGGACGGTGTTGTTTAAAAGCCCTAAACATTTAAATACAATATTTGATTTACACTGTCCATGTTTTGTCCACATTCTGACTTCGAAGTACATGAACACAAGGAAGTCTGAACAACGACTTCACAACTCAAGGTACTGGTTATGGAAGATGGTTTAAAACAGAAAAAGTTCACTTTGACCTATATTTGATGTTGAATCTCTGCCCTCAAGATCGATTATACCTCTGAGATGGAAGACCCCCAACCCTGCCAATCAGCACCCATGGCGCATTCAAGTCTATGAACAAAATCAGAAGGGCACTCAGTACAGTTCATACCAAAAACCAACCGTCCCCTTGTGAAACCACATTTAAATTCACTGGATCACCAGAATCATGGATTACTCTCTGAGAAATCAATAATCAAACAAACGTTGCACAAACCTGCAGATGAAAACATAACTTAATAATACCATAAGGCCAGTTTTCAGTCATAGGAAACAGCTGAAAGAAGCAATGCAGTATTTATTCTGACAGAAACATCCCTACAGTCAGACTCAAGTCCAGTCTGACTACAGCATCCTTCACTGACCAGCTCAAATCCCTCTGCAGATTTCCCCACCACGCCAGATATAGCTGCCGACTGAGATCAGCTCCCTCACATCGTCTTCCAGCTGACAGCAGAGACCAAAAAGATCAGAGTCACAGAGGTGAACCGTCTGAACCTCCAAATCTGGATTCAAACAGTCTGCAGGTTCAGATAGGGAGGACATCAGTGAAATCCAACAAGAACAAACTGATGAGTCTTCACTCTCCACAGTCACACGATGTTCACCATCATTTTTTAGCAGTTAGCGCCCTGCCACTGTTACCAACACACTATATAGATCGATAAGAATGAATGCAGGAGGATATTTCCCTAAGAGGGAGACTGCTGAGCTCCGGCAGAGAGCACTTAGGGAGGAGAGAACGTACAAGCAAACTGAATCCTGAAGTCTTGCAGGACATCGAACAGTGCGGTTCAGAGGGTTGAACAACTGAAAATGTTTTCTCTCCAAAGCAAGACTGGGAACGTGATCCGGCCTCTCAGTTAATACATCTAATGTGTGTTTGTTTCAGCAGTTTAGCCAATCAGGGTCTCCTGGACCAAATCACAAAGAACCATTTTAAAAGTGTCAGTTTAGCACGAGTGTCAGAAAATACATGGGCGGCAGCAGGAATTTTAACCTGCTAGTTTTCTGCCTACTAAAATGCATTGTTCCACCCTATGGCCTTGGTAGAACAGCTTTAGATATGAAATTGTCACATAGGCCACATCAGGGGAAAGAAATCTGATTTGTGCCAGTTGGGCCTGTTGTGTGAAAAGGTCCCACTACAGCCACGCATGTGTTCCAATGTGCAGCCATGTTGACCTATAAACTTTGATTCAGTATCTTTTATTCTCATGCAGGTTATTTGGTTATAAAATTTCAGAAGGTACATTTCAAAGGAGACCAGGCTTCTGACTAATAAAAGAGGCGGATACAAATTTAAAATATTTATTTTGCATATATTCAGCTTGGGACGATGCACAAAAATATATCAGAGGCCATATACACACATTACCACAAAGTTAAATGTTTTCCTCTAAATGGCTGAGTCAAAAGAAACTCCTAAAAAGGTCTGCCCTGTGTTTTTAGGTCTAAGAGGAACTTGTACTAAAGCTGGAAAGTCTGTGGCTGTCTAATAATAACCAATCCAAGAACAGTGGAGACGACAGTTTGCACTGGTCTATGCAGTTTGGACCCAAATACAGTTTGATGATCTCCAGAGTTCCAACTGAAACATGTGCTCATCAGACCTTTCATACTTCATTCAACAGGTGAGGAAAAGTACATTAAGGTAAAATGTCATGGTACAAACATACAGTGCTCCTGAAGGCCAGAGCTGTTTTTTTCTGTCAAGTAAGATGTATTTATATAGTATATTAAAAACAACATGAGTTAAACCAAAGTGCCTTACAAACCTGGAAAGAAAAATACAATTCAAGTATGAATAGAAAGACAGTTAAAACTGTTTGAGAGGAAGTTGCAATAAAAAACACAATAATATAGCAACAGAGATATTTGTATTTTTATAATTTATAGAAGGTTCATCATCTTTTAAAGCACATTCATTCAATGTTTTTATGTTTGCTTTTCTTTGTCTAATTTAGGCATCTTGGAGGCAGCAAAAAATCCAGCCAACGTCGGCTGCATCCTCCAACAGTCGGCTGAACGGAAATGAGACATGCTGGTCTACTTACTGCGTAAACCAGCTAGTCCCGTCGTTATAGCCGCAGCCTAGCAACAAAGCTTTGGAAGAAAATGTTCTTAATTCAAAATGTTGAAAATGTGTTTTCCTAACACGTGTACGTAGCTTTCTAGAGTAAATACTCCTGATGTTTTTGCCTCACTTTTGTTGTCATTGAGACACAACTTTATGTTGATATTGGAGATTTGCTAATTTACACCTTCATCAGGTATACATTAACTTGGAGAAACCTCTGGCAGAACCAGACTCAGTGTAATAAGATATTGTGTCTCTGGTGTCAGTCCATTATTCCCTCTCTTTTAGCGGGTTTGTCTTTTTGTTTTAAAAAGTCTTGCATTACTATTTGGGGAGGGATTCAGGGAAATTGATGACACCTCATGCAGATTTCTACTAATCAAGCCCTCAGACATAATCGTTAAAAACAATTAAAAAATGAAACTATACATTTCATTTTAAATGCTTTTGTGTCCTCTGACATTGTGTTGGTTTTGTTTTTTGCTATCTCTGTCTCCGTGTCAGTCCTGTTCGTTCCACGAATGAATTATAAATCTGAGTTGAAACATGATTCGACTCCTTTACTGTTCTCAAAGCCTCCAGCTCTCAGAGTCAATGCTCTCAGAGTCAGGGTAAAGAGCTGAGAGGCACTGAGTCATCAGAGCCTGAACGTCCTGCTCTTCTCCTGTTCCTCCTCCTGGACCTCCTGTCTTCTTCCATCAAGTCATCCTGAGCTGGAATGGATGATTTGATGCAGGAAAGCTTTCACACTCACAACCGTCCATCTCTCAGAAGGAAGCTGTAAAACTATCTCCTGGCCTTTCAGGTTCGATGAGAGGAAGCACTTTTAATAGAATGTTTTAAATGAACTTAGTGTTTATTAGAGCTTAGAGCTTAGTGTGACCAGTTCAAGGTGCTTTTCTGATCGAAGGTGGCACGAGGATGAGAGGAGAAGGGAAGGCAGGAAAACTGGAGGGTGAATCCTGGAGGTACAAAGAGAAACACTGTGAACGGACACGAGTAAAGACACGGGGGGAAACGCTCAATGCACTGTTCAGAGCGGCCAAGAACGGGCGACTACCCCTTTAGAGCTGAAGACGGACTGGCTCTGATTGGGAGCAGGGCAGATATCCTGCAGGTGAGGTGCTGAGCTGTCCCTGGCCGCACCTCCGCACAGCCATCAGAGGGAGATGGCACACACCTGCACAGGGGAGAAACACAAGGGGAAGGGGAACAACACTGGGGGGCACAGAGGAGCTGTGAAATGTCATTTCTAAATAGCAAATTATAAAGCAGGAGTCAGTGAATATGAATTTAAAGTTAAAAGTTACTAAAGTAAAAGCAAATTATATTCCATCTAATATTATAAATAATTATTTAACTGTAGACTGATAATTGATTTAATTCATATAAAATTAGAAACAAGCATTTAAAACAGAATAGAGTTTGAGCATTTATTCAAATGGATTATTTGTTTGGACAGATCATAATACATGTACATTAAAATGTTTCTTTTTGTGTTTCATGTAACATGCATTTGTCATCATCTTTGGGAGTAATTTATCTCGATGCTCCAGTCTCTTTTCCCAATTTGGCAAACATTTGTGGTCTGCAGAGGATGAATCCAACCGTCTCTGTGGATCCCCTGAATTGTCCTCTAGCGCCATCATGAGCATCACAATTGTCTGCTCCTCTTGGAAAAGAGGACACAAAGAAAGTCAGTAAATACTAAACCCAAATGCCAGACTTCAAGGTTTTTATTTTGTGTGTGTGTGTGTGTGTGTGTTTTTGAAAGAGAGAGAGAGACAATGCACGACACAAGAAATCACAGAGATGTGGTGAAGCTGATGTAGCTGCCCAGACAAACAAGGTCAGAGGTCATCAAATGTACAAAAAAATGCTGTGGTGGAATTTGCTGAGTCCTGCACTCCCTGTCTGACCTTTGACCTTGGGCATTTTCCAATCACACCCCTTCTCTTCCTCTCTGCAGTCACACTGAATCACTGATGCACCAGCTGGAAGTGGTTTATGATGAAAGACCCATTCAAAACCACAGAGACCCATGGTCTGCAAAATATCTCAAAAAAGAGAGACATAAAAGCCAAAGAGACACAAAAAGAAAATACAAAACCACTACGTTGTACAAAAACACTAAATGTCCAAAAAACACAAATAATTAGCACCCTCAAAAAGCCAATTCATTTGGGTTACAATAATAAGAATAAGAATCCTTACAATTTCAATCCTCTGTGAGGTATGATGTTCTCATATTTTTTGTCTTTTTAAGATCCTCATATATCCTGATCCAGATGAGGATCATTTTTCCCCTCTTTCTTTTTACATTTATTTTTCACATCATTTTGTATGGTGCTTTGTAAGTTCTTATATGGAATTCATTTTATAATTATCACTGCTTTGTTATCATTTCTATTATTATTTTCACTGCATCTTCGTCACTTTGCCTGTAACCAAACTGTCGCAGCTGCAACATCTTGTCAACTAGAAACTCTCCTTCATCAAGGTCATCCCCAAAACTCGCTGCCATCATCATCATTAACAGAACTGCTTCGTTTTCCAGAAACAAAAACAGCCTCGTCTGCGTAAATATAACACGACATTAAACTTAAACGGCTGAGTCCTTTACACACGCACACACTCACATCCACACACCCTTTTCTTCTGGCGGTTAGCAGTTAATAAATACAGGAAATGAGCAGAGAGAGCTCATTAATATCAGTGAAGGTGAGCAGCTAACAGCCCCAGGAGGCTGCTGCTGTTTACAAGGGAAATGAATTGAGAGAAATGACCGGAGCTATTGCTAATGCTAAATCACACAGAGCGAGAGCGAGAGACAGAGAGACTCTTTTACAGACTATATGTTTACATATATGAGTTTACGTATTTAGATTGTTGTATGACTGCTCACTCTTCACCTCCTTGTTTTCCCTTCTTTCTTCTTCTCTTTTCTTTTAAAAGGACCTCTGTCAATAGGAAACCAAAATGTGTGTGTACGTGGGTATGGGTGTGGGTCTGTGTGTGTGTGTGTGTGTGTGTGTGTGTGTCCGTGTGTGTGTGTGTGTGTGTGTGTCCGTGTGACCTTGAATGGACTAATTATTTATATAGAGGACACAGGGGGAGAGCACATTTTTCTGCCTCTAATGATTCATAAACAATTTTAACAGGATCAACTCCATCAGGACCCTAATTAGTCTGTGTGACAAATGCACACACATACACACAGAGAGTGAGAGAGAAATAATTCTGTTATATTATAGTGGACATTATCATGTAACACCACCTGTTGTCAATTATATGTAAGAGTGCATGTTTGGGTCACTGTAGTGAAATCAAATAAAAAAGGTCTGTATTTACACTACAGAGAGTTATTTTGATAAACATTGGTACTCAAACCAACAGTAATCCAGAATAAAAACACTATAAAAAAATCTAGTCTGGTTTGAACCACAGCACCAGAGTCAGTTACAACACTGTTTATGCGGAGGGGCTGATCCGCACTGAGCCGGACTGATCCAGGATAAGTCTGGATGTATTTTCTGTACCTCAGCTTTGATCTGCCTCCTCCCTATCTGAAAGTGTTTCATCATGACTGAGCAGCGACACAAGGAGGAATTTAAACCACCGTATTTCATCAAAGTCATATTCAAGCACAGAGAGTAATGTACTGAGTCGTCATTGTATTCATCTACGTTTTTTTGTTGTATCGTTTTTGCCTGTTTTAAATGTGACATTTCCTGCCATTGTGGGACACAGGGTTCTATATGTGTTCTATAGATAAAATATGATATAATGTGCTCTATTCAACATATCTTCCACACAGCTATGGCAGCTTATTTAACATTATCTTTGCTTACAATACCTGCTACAGCCCTGCTTTTTCAAAATAGTGTGCTAAAAATTAAAAGATCAAGCACGTACAATATATATAAGTGCAAAATTATATGCAAAAAAAACACAATATTTGAGTAATAACTAAATTTGTTTAGGTTGGCTTCTTTAAATGTCAACAGCTGTGGTGCTTTGATCTAAATGTTAAGAAGTTGTTAAGAATCTTAATTTATTGTGTCAGCGTGCTAGCATTAGCACAAAGTTTGGTGGAGGCTGATTGGAATATAATAACAATAATAATAAACATTATTTATACAGCACTTTTTAAGAACAGAGTTTACAAAGTGCAATGACAGCAAAGCAAGAAAAGTAATTATAAGAAATATAACAATCAGCTGGACGCAATGGGACAAGGAGGCAGGACAACCCTAAGTAGGTGGTCAGAAACAAGGTCATTTTCTAATTAAATTAATAAATATAGAGCTATTTCCAATAACAACTTGAACAAGTTAGTAATAGACAATAGACAATTTATAAAATATAAAACTGTACATTATGACCTGTTCATGGAGCTAGGCCACATAAAAACTTTGTTTGTTAAATGAAAAATGTCCATCTCACAATTGCCAACACATTCAAAATCAAAATGATGCTGCCAGAGGAAACGTCAGAAGGACACATCCTCTGCGAACATGAAGAAATTAAGACTTTTCTAGAAACTGGTGAAAGTAGAACTCAGGCAGCAGCTGATGTCTTTTTAATGAAGAATGTAATGTAGACTTGATGCATATAGGAGACCAGAAGGTGGAACAATATAAAAACGCTAACAGAGTAACATGAGCAAGAGTCACCCCCCAAGTCTGAAGATGTCTCCCACAGCATCCCAGTATATACCCCACCCCCCCTTCTTGCATCACCCATTCTAAAAGCCCATCCAGGAATGGCTTGAATTGCTGTCACTCCCTATGTTACATGTAGGTGTTCGCATCCTGTTGTATAGTTAAGCCTAAAGTATGCATTCCTCAATCACACTGTGTCCTTACGTGTAGTTACTGGTGAAATACGCAAAAGAGTTGAGTTGGTAAGAGTAGAAGTTGGTGCTTCCCTGTCAGGAGCATCTGAGTTAGATATGAAAGTTCCTCAAAGTAGACACTACAATTTACTCTACTGGTCCTTTATCTGTAACCTGACCTTGGGTACTGTTTTGAGAGTGAAGAGAGTATCTGTGGGTCGTAGTTAATTCAGACAAGGTTGTATAAATAGCAGAGCTCTGAACTGTGTATGAGTTTTTAAACAGCAGAGGTCACAACCAGGAAGCTAGAAAAACGACTTACAAGACAGCGTTTGTGGAAGCCAAATTATTTTCCAGGACAACAATAAGAAATGCAGCAGACTGCTTAGAGCCATAGTCACAGTAAAAACAGATAAGTGTGCGCAGGTAGGAGCAGCTGAACAAGACACTGCTGGAGGACATCAGGTTAATCAGAGGGAGGGCGGAGCCAAACTTCAGTGCCTTAAAACAACCTGCTGCAGAAGTGAGGGTTTCAAACAAAGAAAACGCAGTGAACGTCATACACCACAACATAATGTCAACCATCAAAGTACTTCTCTGGCTGTTCTGCGGAGCAACAGCTCGTAGCTTAAACAGGAGCATTCAATCTGCAGACCTGAGATCACATCCACCAGTAGTCCAACAACCAGCAGGTAGGTCTGATCCACATCACAGCGGCCATTACTACGATCAGCATATTCTTGTCTGATGAAGACTTCTGGATGTGTCTTGTCTCCTCTGAAGGAAACTGCATGCTTAGTATTACGTTTTGGCTTTAGATTGTGTTTCTTCAGCATCAACATTCAACAGCAGATCAGATTATTTGGGGAACATGTTGAATAATTGAAAAAAGGTCTTGATGTTAATTAATGTTAATTAAAACTAATTATAATATCATCCACCATCTTAGCTGTTAAACAAGAGCAGCAGTCACAAGAGCAGCAGTCTTTCCATCAACCCTTGACTTGGAGGTTTCCAGACGCACCAGCTGAGGAAGAGCCTCTGTACCCTCCGGATTTTGAGCTGAAGACTCCACCTGCAGTCAACTCCATCAGCGCCACCTGTGGCGAGGATTCTGTGCGGGTCGAGGTAAAGAAAGATCTGCTGGGGATCGGTAAACCTGTCTTGCCTGCAGACGTCTCGCTGGGAGGGTGTCCTGCCACAGGGGAGGATCCTAACACTCAAGTCCTGGTGTTTGAATCGGAGCTGCATGGATGCGGCAGCCAGCTACTGGTGAGACCTTGCATTATGCTTTCACTCCAACTAGACATGGCATTTTTATTCAGGCTCAAATCAATCTTGAAATTTGGTGAGATCCGTCTGATGTATTTTTATTTTTTATGAATGGCTTGTAAAAAAGGATAAACCATCGTTGTGCTGGATGAGCGATTGTAATTGATGCTGTTCCAATCAACCACAAGGGGCATCAATTGGCTCAGTTCCTACATGAGATAGAGTTGCTCCTCTTGTGCTTTATGAAAAGTGGGTGAAGGTTAATATTTTGTTACTTAAATAAAACTTTAAACTCACTCAAATGAGCACTAACTTAAATCCAGCTCTTTAGAGAATGCCGATTTCATATCACTTAGTTGTTTTGAATGCAAGTAAGCAGCTCATTTGGCTCTAAATGTGCCGTCCCATTATCATCTTTGCTTAATTTGTGATATTTTAGAACAAAAATGCACAGATCACTTTCAAAGCAAAACACAATTTAAGGCTTGTATAGGAATATTTTATTTGTAGCACAATATCGCAACATTCATTATCTCATGGCACTTATAGTAAAGTCAAACTTGCAGTATTATGGAGAAGCCCAATATTTCTCACAATGAGCAAACACTTGGTGATTGTGGAGAGAAATGCCATATTACTTCTGTAATATCGGATTACTGCTGTAATGAGTGCAGAGGTGTCAAAAGTATTCCCATTCATTACTCAAGTAGAAGTATAGATACTGAGGTTTAAAAATACTTCTGTAGAAGTTGAAGTATCAACTCAAGCTTTTTACTTAAGTAAAAGTGTAAAAGTACTGGTTTCAAAACTACTTAAAGTATAAAAGTAATGTAAGGGGACATTTTTAATGGAAATACATTAAAGTACCATTTGTGTACTACTGAGCATTAACATGCATTTCATGGAGCGGAAGACATGATAACTGGTTGCCAATAAGTATTGTAATAGTGCAAAAAGTCAAACTTCAGTGGAATGTTTTCAATAACCTTTATTGAAAGAGACCTTGAGACCTTTGGGCTAAACCTGTATGTACAACAACACTACCGATAGGCTTTGTTCAGCCGCAAAAGCAGCAGGTTCTCAAAGTTATTTGAGCCTATGCATGCTCTACCTGGCCTGAAGATGAGCCCTGCAACACTAAACAGTCTTTCACAGGCAGCTGAGGCCCTGCCCTTTGTACACACCGCCCGTCGCTACTACCGATTGGATGGTTTAGTGAGGTCCTCGGATCGGCCCCGCCGGAGTCGGTAACGGCCGTGGCGGAGCGCCGAGAAGACGACCAAACTTGACTATCTAGAGGAAGTAAAAGTCGGAACAAGGTTTCCGTAGGTGACCCTGCGGAAGGATCATTACCAGTACAGCCGGATTCGACTGCATGGCACCCAAACCCCCCCACAGGTGCTTAGGGTATCGCGCTGCACCCCAGGGCCAGCGTGTCTCCCGAGGCCGGAGTTGTGTGTGGCACGCGAGTGCTCTCCCACCTACCCGAGGTGCAGCTCTGGCTTTGCTCTCCTCCTTTTCGGAACCCTCCAGTGCGGTTGTGTGGTGGCCCCCCTCGGCCTGGCCGTCATCCTGCGCATGCGGCGGGCACCCAACTCAAACTCTCCTCGCTCGAGGGGGGTTTAATGTCTCACAAAACAATAGTTTTTTTGTGTGTGTGTTTTTGAACGATGACAAACCGGAATGAAAACAAGCCAAAATGAAATATGAGTAACGAGGCTATTTAAAAAATGTAAGGAGTAGAAAGTACAGATATTTGCGTGAAAATGTAAGGAGTAGAAGTAAAAAGTCGTCTGAAATATAAATACTCCAGAAAAGTATAAATACCCAAAATTTCTACTTAAGTAAGGTAACGAAGTATTTGTACTTCGTTACTTGACACCTCTGAATGAGTGACATATTTGGCTCTGTAAATTGGTCAATAACTCTGATAGATTTGGTACAATGAAACTCTGTTTGCTCTTCAGTGCAACATGGGTGATCTTGTGCTAAAAGTCTGACTAGAGCTCCCGGGCAACAAGTCAACATCCAAAATCTAGAAGCTAAAGAGGGCTAAATGCTCAGTTTAGCACTTTTCTCTTTATGTTTTTGTGAACTGATGTTTAATTTTTTGTACAGTATCTGTCTCATGTTATTTGGTTTCTTACCTGCCTAGGGACAACAGATATAGATTAACCTTCTTGCTACACAGTTGGAAATAACTTACTGTAGGTTCACCCCGCCTGTATTTCAGATGTCGGAGGACTCGTTCATCTACGTCTTCACACTGATCTACACCCCCAGTCCTCTGGGAGACAGTCCAATTGTCCGAACTATAGACGTCTCAGTCAACATCCAGTGTCACTACCAGAGGTCAGACTGGAACCAACCATGGAGGCTCTGTGTTTCAACCGTCTCAGTGTCTGAGATTGAAATGTTTCTCAATGTATAAACCAACTGCATTTAGATGTTTGCTGTTAATGTATTTAGGAAGCATGGCGTGAGCACTGGGATGATGAAGCCGACCTGGAATCCATTTACTGACACTAAATCTGCTGAGGAAAATCTCTACTTCTCCCTTATACTCATGACTGGTGGGTGTTTGTTCAGACTCTATTCTCGACTTTATGATCTCAAGTAGTCTTGCAGTATCCCTTCTTTTTTTTTTTAACATGCAGAGATTAAAGGTTCAGTGTGTAGAATTAAGTGACATCTAGTGGTGAAGTTGCATGTTGCCCTCATCTCTCTACCCACTGAATCTTTAAAACATCCCTGCCTGATATTACTTCTCTCAGATAATTGGCAGTACCCTCGTCCATCCAGTCAGTTCCAGCTGGGAGACATGATGAAGTTTAAAGTGTCAGTAAAACAGTTTCACCACGTCCCTCTCCGAGTGTTTGTGGACAGCTGTGTGGCCACCGTGATACCAAACGTCGACACCGTCCCTCGGTACCTCTTCATGGGAAACAAAGGGTCAGTTCACTTTGCTGGTGATTTTTAAATCTATGTTTTTAATATCTCATTCGGCTTTTCTTGTGACATTCAGGTGTCTAACTTGTCCTGTGTTGCGTTCAGGTGTCTATTTGACAGTCGGCTGACTGGGTCCAGCTCTCAGTTCCTACCTCGGACTCTCAGCGACGAACTGCATTTTGAGGTTGAGGCCTTCAAGTTCCAGCAGGACCACAGTGGCGTGGTGAGATTCCAACTCTACATCTTGCCCCTTTCAGATGGCCTTTTTTTTAAATCAGAGATTGAAACCCTCTTTGTCTCCGCAGATCTACATCACCTGCAGTCTGAAAGCTACGGCTGCTACTGTAGCTGTTGATGCAAACAACAAAGCCTGTTCGTTCTCCAACAGGTGAGATGCAGAAAATGCAACTCTTATATAACCTCATCATCCTGAGATGGGTTGTATAATTTTTTTCCTAACATTTTTACTTTGTTCTGCCAATTGACTACTGAAAATTGCATCCTTTTGATTTTAATTTGTAGTTCCTGTCAAACTGATCAGACAATTTGTTTATCTCCCAGATTCATTAGTGTCTTGTTGATCACCTAACCAGATGGCATTATCTAAAATTACTAGCTTTTGATTGACAGGTGGTTGGAGGCCAGTGGAAGCAATCAAGCCTGTTCATGCTGCGATGGAGACTGTGGGACAGGAGGCCAGAGTCAGCTGTCCAGAGCAGGTGAGTGGATGGGTGGGGTGCATGAGAAACCCTGAACTGTTTCCCTTTTTTCATTTTTGTATTGGCGTCACTTGTGCAGAACTGAATCAACATCTCAACAATTGTTTTATGTTTTAAGTATCACAACTTCCTCCTCACGAGTCAGCCGCACTTTTGAGCAGGACATTGTTTATGCAGTTTTAAAGTTGTACCTTATCCCTTTATGTAATAAAGGTAATTCTAATTGCATACAGTATATTATTCAATTATTTACAAATTGGACTGTTTTTAAACTTTTTTTTTTTGAAGATGGCATAACTGCACTTAATTTTTACCAAATGTGAAAGCTTCCCCTTTAATTAGTATCTTTTCAATTTAAGAGATGGTTTTTGCACCATGCAAATTCAAACCTTAACATAATAGCCAATAATTGCTACTGTAGAGTTGTCATGTTTGTGTTGCAGATGCTGTGTGGGAACAGGAAACGGCTGTTGGACCGATTGTAGTGAAGGAAAAACCTCTACGCTGAGAAATGAAAAGTAACTTCAATGAAATCACTATTAAAGCTATTTAGCTCTGGAGACTTGGTTTGTTTTATCATATGTAACCGAATCAAACTTTAAGGTACTATGGGATTCCAAGACGTAAATTATGCTGCAGCCAAGTTTGCTGGCATTTATACTAATGGCAGAGTTAAAGGTTCAGTGTGAAAGCGATTCATTGGCAAACATTGTATACAACATAATCCTAGTGAAGTCTTCAGTAGTGTTTATTTAAATATTATGAATTGTATCTCTTTACCCTAGAATAAGACCTTTTTTATATTGAATTGCTTTATATTAACATCAGTGTTAATTTCGTTGACGAAAACTATTCGTTAACTATCTTTTTTCCATGACGAAGACGTAACGAAAACGGATCTTTGAAAATAAAAACTATGACTAAATCTATTTTAACTTTCGTTAACGAGATGAACATCTTGGTGGTTGACTAAGTCACAATAATTTTTTTAAACATAGTGTCAGGCCGTCATGAAATATCAGGAGCGTGAGTGTGTGTGTGAGTGTGTCCCCCAGATCGCCCCCCGACTCGCTCAGAGACACAAGACCAGAGCTCGTTCACGTGAACCGGCCGCTTCTTAACAGTGGAAACAGTGAAAACAGAGTTTCTCTGGTCACAGCTGATCAGCGCAGCAGCTTCTTGATCAGAGCAGAAGCTGCAGGTGGTTTGTACCGAGCTTCAGTTTCTGTGTCCGCCTCCAGCCTGACCTGCTCTCACTTTTTGTTTTCAAATTTAAAACTAAATATATATTTTTAAGCTATTAGGCTGCAGCTATGTTTATATTTATTTCAAAATAGGGTACTTCTTATTTCATACATTGCCCACAAATATTGGGAGGACTCAAATAACCCTACAAAGTTCTGTGTTTAATTTTATTCAAAGTAGGTCACACTTGCCTGTGTATTTTCTTCTCTTCATAAGTGTTCGGTGTTTTCCTTTATTGTAACAGGTACAAATAGCAATAAAATGTCAAGAGTTTTCTTTATTGTCGTTCTATAATTTCGTAAATGCAACAAACTATAGTTTAGTATAGTATAACTTTATATTAAACTTTATTAGCTTTGTTATCAAATATGTTTTACGGCTCCAGACACATTTTTATTTGGGGGAAGAAGGGGCAAAATAAATAAGTAAGTAAAGGTTGCCGACCCCTGCTATAGACCTTTCTGGTAGGGATATCTAATGGACAACCTAAGTACTGCAAGCTAGACTATTATGCAGTTTTAGACACAACACAGGGTCCCTGGGCTTGAGAGGGGAAGAAGAGGAGTTAATGTGGCTATTAAATGTGACTAAAATGTAATTAGTTTTCGTCGACTAAAACTAGACTAAAATGTAATTTAGTTTTCGTCGACTAAAACTAAGAATGATAAAAGTGACAAACTAATATGCATTTTCGTCAAAAGACTAAGACTAAATCAAAAATAGCTGCCAAAATTAACACTGATTAACATCACAAGCAGGTCCTCTCTACGGAGGCCGCCATGTTGTTACAGTAGCCCAGACTGGACAAACTAAACACCAAGAGTGGGATGGCATTTTTTCTCCTTAATAGCCTAAGGGTTGGTCTAGTGTTTCCAATGAGAGGAGATGGGAAGCATTGAAGCGCTGTTCCTTTTTAAAAACATCTCTTATGGCCGCTGCCAAAATACTTCCTGGTCATTTAACTCACTCACCTTCCTAGGCAAAATGGACTTTTCATGTGCCCCCTCTGTGCAGGGACAACTGCTCTGCACCTCCACCCTCGTCCATTTTAGATAACACCTGAGTGGACACAGCTGGAGGGGCTGTGTCACGATGTATCATGACACAGCCTTGTCTCCTTCAACACGGTCAAAGCAGACTTCCCGTCTGCTTTGATCCGTCTCTCTCTCCCTAGGGAGCTCAGGATGACCTCAGACTGGAGGTCACAGGGTCAGACAGGAACTGGAACCTGTGGATGATGTTGTGAGATCAATTTAGTGATGAGAGGTTCTGGTTCATCAGGTGAATGGCAGGTCGATTGTGTGTTGTGTAAGTCAGACTTCAGTTGAAGATGTACTAAACGTATTGCCATGCACTGTAAAAGATGAATGTGACGTGATATAAATGAGTATTTGTTGCGGAGACCCCTTGTGATGTCATCAAGTTTGAAAGGGGGTGTGGCCGCATGGTAAAGGAAACCCATGGGGTCTATACACTGGTGGTGGTTGATAAGATCTAGTGAGCCGTGAATTACTGAAATGACAGCTGATAGAGAGGAGAACGACTCTAAAGTTTGACAGCAACGACGTGGTTGGCTGATTGAAATTGTGGCAAAATCTGATTGGATGCTGTGAACACCCAACAGTCATCTGATTAAAAGTGTGAAATTGATTTGTGAATGAATAAGACAAAGCAAAGGACTTCCCGGCTGAAGTTTTCTGGACTCTGTGGTGTTCGGTATGACATCTGCTGAGTCTCTTTGGGTATTTACTGACTTTTTGAACGAACAAGTCCATCTGAGGTTCAGGTGAGACAGTTACCCTTCAGGAACACCTGTCTGTGTCGACCTGGTGAATATGAACTGACGGAGAGCTCTGATCTTTTGACCAGGTGGTTGATTTCCTGTCACTGCCCCGCAACATTACAACACTACTGTATCAAACCACTTCGAAATCTGCTCAGCATTCATCAGAGATTCAAAATGGGGATCCAGTTTGATGAGTAAAACGCTGAATGTCAAGATGTTTTCTTCTCCTTGAAGGCAGGAAATTGCTTTTCCAACAATGCAGCAGCACATAGAGAGCCTCCTGAAAGTCAGAGTTTAAATTAATTTTATTCAGACAAAATCCAGTTTAAATTATCTGCCACCAACACCACACTAAACAATAAGAGGTTTGAAATAAGACAATATTCAGCTGCCCTCATACTGAACGTGGATGCTCGGGCATCATTGCGCTGTCCCCTGCCTCCTGGACACAAACAATAGTTGGATTTAATTAAAAGGGACACAAGTGTAGACTGAGACGAGACTTTCATCGCCAGGTGAATTTATTATTTCAGGTGTTTAAGGGTCAAGCTGTTTGAGCTGAGGCCGAACAACTTCAAATGACTAGAAACACTCAAAGAAAATTCTTAAAGCATAATCTACATGCAAACACACACATAGCGAGAGAGTGTGTGCAGCAGCAGCGCCTCCTGCTGTCTCAAGGAGAAAATAGTGAGGCCGATCGTTCTCGATGTCTGAGGTTTCACCCCCCCCCCCCCCCCCCTTAGCAGAACACTATCGACACGGTTACAGAAACCCAGCTTTCGAAGACACTTAGTGCAATGGACAGAGTGTGGAACATACAGGTGACCAAGTGGGACCTACAAGCCCATCTGCAGGGCCTGTTGTGGGGCTTACACATTCCCCTGAAGCCCACCATACCTCCATGGAGAAATGTCAGTGGAACTTCCAGGCGGGCAGACTGACGGATTCTACCCAGAAATGAGGCCTGATTTCCGGGTAAAAGTAGTCAGGCAGAGTGCCTGGATCATGGCCGAGAAAGACCAACACATGCAAGGCCCACTTTGGGGTCTATATTCCCCTGAAAGTTGTATGACTCTGGATGAAAAATGCCAGCGGAGCTTCGGACCAGAGACGTGTTGATTCTACCCAGGAATGAGGCCTGATTTCCGGGTAAAAAAACCAGGCGGAGGGCCTGATGAAAAACGGTGAAAAAGCATGAAAATGAAAAAAATGCTTGGGCCACTGGGTCTAATACGGTGCCCTGGGTCACCTGAGCGGGTCAAACCGCGTTCAATTTCATTCAAATACACTCGTTTGATAAAAAGAGTAAAAATGCATGAAAATGGCGAAAAGTCATGAAAATGGATAAAAGGCCTGTGCCACTGTGTATAATACGATGGCATGGGTCACCTGAGTGGCCCAAACTGTGTTTAATTTCATTCAAACACAACATTGGATCAAAAAGAGGCCAAAACAGGGTATCGAGAAAACACAACACATCATAGAACCAACCTGTCACAGACATGTCTTTAAAAACTGCAGTGATGATCAGAACATCTTTCAGTTTGTCAGTGCATCTACATGACACATACATTTTTTGGTTTTCTTTTTAAAAGATATATAGTAAGGATTTTGTTTAAGTAATATTCCAGATTAAAGTATAAGTTATTTGTACCACAAGCTACTTGTTTCGATTCATGCTTTTCATTTTCAGGTATTTATTTCCAGTGCTGGATAATGACGAATGGAGAACGGTAGTTTCCATCTATTAAGAAATTAATAAACTGAGCCCTTGAAATTTTGAAGGAGCTTTACAAAGAAAGGAAAAGTCAGATGTATTATAAAACAAATCAAAATAGATAATTAATCCCAGACAAATTAAAGCAACTTAATATTGACATTATGAATGAAGGAAGGTAGAGATGTGATTTAGATTAGAGAGAATCTTAAAATGTCATGGCAATGCATCTAATAATTGTTGAGATTTTTCTGTCAGAACATAACATTACAATTCATTTAGATGACACTTTTATCCAAAGCGACTTACAGTAAGTGCATTCAACCGTGAGGGTACAAACCCAGAACAACAAGAATCAAGTAAGTACAATTTGATTACAACTAAAAAAAACAAGTGTTACATGTAAGTGCAACTATATATGTGTATGTATATTTATAAATTGTTTACCAAACAGACCATAAAAACAGTGGTGGAGCAACAGAACAACAACACTCGTATCAAAACATGAATTCTCAATCATCAAAGTAAAATTTATGAATTGTTCTTCCACTTTAGTCAGAGTGCTGTGATTAAAGCCTGTTGGTATTTCACATTATTATGAATACAGTATAGTTGACTATTGGTTATTATTTAAAAAATAACCTTTTCTTTAAATGCTGTACGTTTTTGCCCTTAATGTGATCAGGTCCTTCCCCTGATTACAATGTTAGTCAGGTCAGATGCAGCATATTTCTGATGCTTACTAGTGCTTGAAGAGTGGGGTGCATCATTTGTTATATGTGTTATGTTGTGTTTGTGTTTGATTGTGAAATGAGTAAAAAGAGGGAAAGATGCAAACCTTTCATACTGATGATTATTCTGACAGTTTATATAAATCAACTGAACCTGTCAACGATCATGTTCCAGCTAGGTGGTCAAAATTTACATTTTATATGTCAAAAACATATTTCCTTTCAGAAACACTGGAAAAAACAAACAACTAATCATTTCAGATTTGAGTTCTTCAAGCACAAAAGGAACTAGTGATCAGTGGAGTAGAAAGTACTTGAAAGCCATACTTCAGTAAAAGTGCAGATATCTTACCTGAAACTGGTAATATAGCTTATGGTAAAATGATTACCATAAGCTATATTACCAGTTTCATTTTAGTTGAAAGGCCACTTTTCTCGTAACAGTGGTGAAATAAATACTCAGATCCCAAGTCACATCCACACATTCACCCTCATTGGGGTTGTTGTAAGGGCCGTTGAAATTTTCAGTGTGCCAAAGTTTAAACCTAGGGTTTATAATCCTGGAAAAGAGCAGGCTAAGCTTTGCAAAAATGCAACCAATACATTCCAATCCCCCCCTTCGACCCTCTCGTTCCAGCTACGCCCCCAAACCACATGAACCTTAGCTGAGTAACAACTGCTAGAAGCCAACTTTTCATAGAGTCGGTCGCAAACGACTGACTATCGTCTGTGCTTCAGAAGGAAAGTACTCCATAGGTAAAATTATTAGGGGCATGTTGGGTTGATGAGTCAGCAAGCACCCCCCCTTTATTACGTTTGAAGAAGTTCTCACCAGTAACTTAATTTGTATTGTATTTTTTTTTACCCGTTATAGTGAGTAGACAATGGGGGAAATGTAATGTTCGTTGAGCTATCCCTTTATCTAACAGAGTCTTTCATCCAGTCAGTTGGAACTGATGAGGCATCGTGGATGAGATGAGAATATTTACAACTCCGGTAAAAGTAATCCGAGTTTTCTGGCAGCGCCTGAACGCCCCACCTGGCCCCTCCCACTTCCGTTAAGAAACCGCTATGTGTCAGAAAAAAAACATCCCGAGCTGAGCTCCGCTACACGGACTCTCTCCTCAAAGGTCACCGCTGCTCGGAAGAGGCTGCTGCTTATCCCCATTTGGAGCCTGTCACTCCGGACACACAGCACAGAACATGTGCGGACAGAGGTAACCGTCCCCCGGGCTGCTGCTGCCTCCCCAGCCGGCTGAAGGACTAGGCAGGACGGACAGACGCAGATGGAGAGGCCGCGCAGGCTGCTGCTGCTGTCCGAGCTCCGCGTCAGAAACGCCGCGTACGATGTGAGTCTGAGCCGGTCCCTGCTCACCTGGAAGAGACGGATCTCCAGCCCGGTGTACCACCCGTTCAGACCCTGTAAGACCCGGATAAAGATAGCATGTCTGTCCGCTGCGTGTGTGTGTTTGTGTCTCTATCCCCTCTGTCGTGAACGCACCGCTACATCCTGCGTGGTAAACAAAGGGCAGAGAGGATACAGAGGGACATGTTGGACATAAAGATAATACACATTAGTTGGCAGGACAGAGTGGCATGATTCAGTATGGCCTGGGACAATAAGTGAGACATGATACATCCGGTTACATAACTCATTACATCCAGTGTGACACTCGATCTGTGGAGGTCAGAGTGAGGCTGCAGGCACACAAACCAAACCTGATTCACTTTATAGAGAAGTTTAGAGGAGAATCACATTCACTTCCCCTTCAGCATGGATCACAGTGTCCCACATGTCATCTATGCGCTGAATAGCGTTCCTGCTGTGGACTGCAGCAGAAATACCAGTTAAGACATTATGGTTTAGGGAGACAGTTGTAAGGAAACTCAAATACTTTTTTATATTAATGGTTAATCCATCCACTCTAATCTGATGAATCTGAGACCAGCACACCACTAAGGATTTTAACTAATTCGGTCGCTTTGTGGATAATACTTTTGGTTGTTTTGTGGTGCACCTCTGTGTTGGGTTTGTTTAGAATTCACAGCATGTTATTAAATAGATTATCGTGACAATGTCTGAACAAACACTCTTTTCCACAAATGACAACAATCAAATGACAGAACAACGTGAATTTCATTCAGAACATTCTCATTATGATGCAGTAAAATCGTTTTTCCATTCAGTGTGCCTTCCACTGTCTGAGGTTATTATTGTATATGAATACAATTTCATAGATGTGATTGGAAATTATAGCAAAAAGACTTTTGACTGCAGAATTTGCCTGGGAATCATTCATTTTTTGGAGAAAATGAAACAAATAAGAGAAACATAAAGTCCTGTTTACATCCCTGAAGTCTCCACATTATAGGAGCTGTAGTTCTGAAGTTTTGGACTGATGTGACATTTTTAAATGGTGAATTGTCTGGTTTTGCACCTGTCCAGAGAATTTTAATTTTTTTATGAAAGCATCCATCTGTCTGCTGCTTTTTCCTCAATCCTCAGTCAAACAGCTGAGCTGTGGCCGGACACAGTTTATGTAGTTTAGTATTTGAATATTCAAAACAGCAGAGCAACACGGTTTTAATTTCAAATGAGAACCTGGCTGTTATGATTTCACTGTGACCTGCAGCTGAATTCATCCTAAACTGATCCAGGATCAGCATTGACCCTATACTGCTGTATGTTTTCATAGCTTTAAAAAGGTTACACCTAACAGCAAACAACAGAATGTGAATCTATTTGATCGGGTGTTTCCACGATTCTTACTGTGATATGCACCTGGGAGTTGTAGTTTACTTCTCTCTCTCCCCTTTTTATCTCAACCGTCTCGTTGTAGGCTTACCTTATGAGTCTTTCAATAAGCAATATATTTACTGATACAGTCTATCACCTTTTGAAGTTGTAAGTTGTATTTTTGTAGCGCTTTCTCTATCACACATCACAAAGGGGCACTTTGGGTTTCAGAATCCCGGGGGCGATGGGGTTCAAACATGAACGTTGACATGAACCAGTCTGTTGCTGCAGGAAGCTCAGTAAAGTGTTGGTTGGCTTCTTCTTTCAAACTCAGTGTTTCATCTCATCACAGTCCAGCGGTTCATCATACGCATACAAGCTTTGTGTTTTAATCAACTATACAGCTTGACAAAACTGAAGCCAAAATTGATTGATTGCCCCCTGGTGGTTGACTAAAAAGTCTGGTTTTAATTTATTTGATTCTATTGAAAAGTGGGCTGCGAATACATGATTGACAGCTTAGACTGACTCAGGACTAGCTGTGTGTCGGTGGTACCTCGATATTGTTGCTCCACTTTAAGCCATATGTATGTGCAGTGGGAGGAAGTGGAGGCATGTTGTCCATCTTTATATATAGTCAGTGTTCGGTAGTGCAGAGGATCATGGGATCATACATATTAGTCATAGAACACAAGCACAAGTATCCATGCCGTCAGGTTGTTTTGAAGCAGAAGGATTCACATGTGAATGAAGGATATCTCTGTAGTCGAGCACAGACCCGATGGTCGACTGTATAACTAGACACACAGATTCTTTATTGTGATAACATCACAAACATCTTGAGTTTATTTGAGAAATTCCCAGAACACACAAATGAGGAGGTATACGCACGTTTTTTAAAATGCAGGTAAATCCTCTGAAAGGGTGTTTGATTCATGTCCCATTCCAGAGAAGGAGTTTTTCTTTCTATTTTTATTCCCCCAGTGCGTCATCTTCGACATTATAAACACACTGAAAATGAGGCGCACTCTCACCTCGCTGCCAAATTAGCGTGTTCACCTGGATGTGTGGAGCCGATTTAAAAACCTGTGTCCACTGCAGAGTCATTTGTACCGAGAGTAAATGCTTATTGAATGCAAATGTCATCGCAGCTCGGGTCACATTTCCTTGTCCCGTCTCATGTGTTTTAGTTTCCCTCTGGTCTTCTCTGTGGAAACAGGAGCAGGATTTCACTCCAGAAAGTTGATCAGGTTCCCTCCCACGTCTTATGTAAGACGCCAATGCATCTGTGAACATATGATACAGATACAGGAGTCAGATGCCCGATATGGAACTGAAGGTGTCAAGTGATCAGTCATTAACACCTGGAGTATGATTTACATTTTTAATGTCAATGTGGTCTGAGGATACACAGCAACATGTTTGAGTTGAGTGATTGTGAGGGGAATAATAGAGCTTCATTTGAAACACAGCAAGGCTTTTATATTTGCATTGTAATCATATGTAATTATCATCATCAATTTCAAGTAATCTGTAGTTGGCAACACAAATCTCACTACAAATATAAGGAAATGACGCAGTTAAATAACTAACAGGAGCAGCTGTGTTAGTGATATTCTGATTTCCCTACGTTAAGCTAAGAGCTTTAAAAACAATCACTCAGTCCACTTCTCATTTGGTTAGATATCAATTTCTTATTACCAGGCCACTAGTGGTTTCAGTTCATGTCTTTCATGACTTTGAATATTATGTGAAACCTTCTGCATCACAGTGAACATGTGATTTTATTTTGGTCACAATGACTTCAAACCGAAAGTTAATCTGCTGTCTGATGTATTCATCCGCTGCCAAGAAGCTCTGAAATCTGATGCACAAGAGGCAGCTGCAGGATTATAATGTTAACTCTGTGTGTGCGTGTGTGTGTGTGTGTGTGTGGTTCAGCTGTACATCACAGTGTGTCAGTGTCGGAGATCATCTCTGTCAGAGAGGAAGAGGAGGAATACAGCAGCAGACGAAGAGACGATGGCAGCTGGAGGAAGATCAAAGAGAGAGACGGGAAGGACTGCAGGCAGACCTTCAGAGGTAAACCCAACTGGAAACATAATAACACATCAGGAAACGTATGTACACCTGGAAACACATTAAACTCATCTGGACACGCATTCAACTCAATTAGAGACCTATTAGACATACATTTAAACACTTAGAACACATCTGGAATTACAGTAAACACATCTGGAAACCAAAGTAAAAACATTTAATATATCTAGAATCGCACTTGGGTAACTCTCCTGAAAATCACAATAAGTATATATGGTGACATATCAGGCACATCCTGAAACAAACCTGTAAATATGTGGAAGCATAGTATCATATAGTACCTGGAAACACATTTAGAAAAGGCATCCTTTAACACCGTGGAAATATCTGGAAAAACACTGTAAATGCATTACATGTGTTCGCAACACAAAGAACATGTGGACCCATCAGGAAGCACAATAGACAGACCTGGAAACACGTTGAGCTCGTCTGAAAAGCTTCTTGAAACAAGCCTAGACACTCAGTCTGGAAAAAAACATCTGTAAATAGACCAAACAAAGCTGCTGTTTGTTCACTCTCTGGCTCTTAGTACTTTGTGAGTACGGATTGAAAGAGGCGGCATCAATGCTGCAAAATACCCATATTATTGTAACGTGATGTTGGATTTGACTTTTTTGTGTGTGTGCTTTTTGGGTTCCAGTGTTATATGTGGAGAGGTGTCAGCAGCACCGCTGGCGGTGTGCTGAGGTCACCTTCACGTGTTCAGATGAGGCACTGTGTCAACGCTGGGTCAGCAGCATCAGAGAGCAGCTCGCCTCTATCAGTAAGACAATACATCAACAGTAACGCACACTGACTAACACACACCGACTAAGTTAATTTAGAGAAATTTGAGATTTTACGCCAAACCTCTTTGTATGTGTGAATGTGCAGTAACACACACATGATTGTTCCTAAAAACTGTCAGTAACATAGTTGTTGTTTACAGCCACCAGACCCAAACACCTGCTGGTCTACATCAACCCTTATGGGGGGAAGCGACAGGGCAAACGCATCTATGAGCAGAAGGTTGTCCCGCTGTTTGCTGAGGCCGGCATCTCCACGGATGTCATCGGTATGTCCTGCATTACCTCTACGACTTCCTGGGTCAGCGATTCTACATCTTAACGTGTTGTATCGGTTTGTTGGTTGCTATAGTGACAGAGTATGCCAATCATGCGAGGGATCACCTGAGGACAGAGGCAGAGCTGAAGAAGTATGATGGGTGAGTGTCCTGCAACTTAGTTCCTACACAAAGCACAGTTCAAAATATAAATTAGGATTCCCATGTATCCTGAAAGACCTTAAACCTATTAAGTAATTGTTCTTTAGTTAAAGCAGAGAGAATATAATTATACCTTCTATTTGTATAGACCTCTTCAAAACAGTTTGCAAGGTGCTTTGTCTATATTAAAGAATTCTATATATGTATATTATAGAAGAAGAAATAATTAAGTCAATGGTAAAGTTTTTGAATGTTCTGAACTCCCCATCGAGTTATTTAATTTCTTTCACTGTTGAAATGTAACCGGACAACCAGGAAGAGTAAATTATTACATTTAAAGAGTTAAAGAGTAACAAGGTCTTAGAGGAGACTTCCATATTGAGGAACATGTTAATGAAGCAGTGTAATCCCTGTCTGACACACCAGCCCCCTCCATGAAAATGTTTCTTAAAAACATTGTGAACTCTGTAATTTTATCACAGAACACAGAGCAAAAGAACGTAACAGTGCCCGCCCACTTTTAGAATGGCTGTGGTTGTGTAAGTAAATTTCCCATTAATTCTCCAAGGACATTTAAAGACTTAAAGAGTTTTAAACCTGCTACGAGATGAATCAAGAACATAAAACAATTGATTCGGAGCAAAAAAACAACATCGTTAAATGGAACTGTGAACATAATTTTTTTTGAGGGTGAAGGAATAATGCAGCCCATACAAAAGAAACTGCAGCATGTTAGAAATAGAAATAATGATTACTCTGTGGTAAATGTGACGTAATGCTGAACCATCCGACTTTAGCTGACATGATTGTAATGGTTATGTTAAACGTTTCCATGGCAACAGTGAGCTCCACCAATCAGAGACGTCACAGTGTAGTACTTCTCCTTGACATGCAGAACATTTTCTTAAAATGCAGTTCATATATGAACGTGTGGCTTCTACAGAAGCAGATAAAAATGTGTTTCAGTCTTGTAGTTTGTGGTAAATCTACCTTGGATGAAAATATTATGGCTGATAATCAAAATCTCAATCAGAAAATGAATATGATTCTAACCAGGCTGTTGAGCTCTCTATTGAGATGTATAATAAAAGCCCCACAGAGAACACATCCCTCTGGCTGCTGTTACTGCCAAATGTATAAACTTTAAAGTCTGATTTCTCACAGAAATGATATTTGACCCTTCAATGGAATTGCATTTTACACAGATATTACATTTTGTTTCACTTGTGTAATCTCCTAACACTTTACTCTGACCCTGGTTCAGTGTGGTGTGCGTTGGAGGGGACGGCATGTTCAGCGAGATCATCCACGGGCTGATCTTGAGGACGCAGATCGACGGTGGCGTAGATCCAAACTGTGCGGATGAGTCGCTGCTTCCCTGCTCACTTCGAATCGGAATCATTCCTGCAGGTCAGAAACAAATAATACGTTTGATTGGAATTAAATACAGTGCCTATCCTTCTGTTCAGACGCCACCTTTAGTCGTAGTATTAGGGCAATAAGAGGATGAAGAGTTGAAAGGTCCTTGAGGGAGTTGTAGAGGTGTTTGGTGCACTGCTGATGCTCCTGTTGTCCCTGAGTGAAATGGTGTAACCTGTAGCATCATTTGTGTTGCGATGGTCACTTGCAGTTTATCACTCTGTAGATGTTTTGGGTCTATTTTTGATGACTTTCTCTGCTGTTATGTTGGACACATTTTTCTATTACAAACTCCGCTTTGCTAAGTCTGGCCTTGTTCAGACCTGGTTTTAACATCCGTCCTGAGAGATGTGATCATGAGTGGACAGCGTTAACTACATTTGTTCCTAAATGTGTTTCCTGTGAGCACTTATGATCAGCTCTCACTCCCCTCCATTGCAAATAATCACCTACGCCATTTGTGTATGAAGACCAAATTATGTTGTTTTTACCCAGTCTAAGTTTATAGAAGTGACTGTTAAAGATGTCACTATTTTTGTGTGTGTCGAGCGAGAGAGGATCCAGGAGGGGCTGGACGAATTTTGTTCCGTTCCGCTATGAGGATGCATTCAGACCTCAACTTAGGGCTGACCACTAGAAATCGAATCTCTCAGGACGGATGTTCATACCAGGTCTGAACAGGGTCTCACACTCCTCTTTTTGTCAACATGTAAAGTTGCACAAATCTAGTCAAGTTAAACAGATCAAAGTTGTAATTATAGTGTTTCCGTGTTTATACACACGAAGACAGTATAAAAAATGTCAAATTCAAAAACAGCTCATTCATTTACTTATTTAAACTCTTTTTCTACTTTTACTGTAGAAAAAGAGTTTATATATATATATATATATATATATATATATATGATATATTTTCACTCATTACGCTGATGTAATGAGTGAAAATATAAATAGTTAACGGTTTAAAAAAATCTCTGTGGTTTAAACCTATAAATGTGTCACAGCCCCACATCACTTTACTCAGCCTGTCTCCACATCAACTATAAATAAAGATGTGCCATAAATAAAACAGGCTCTGTGTACTCACAGATCCATAGAAAGTCTCCAGTTGGCCTTTACCATGTTTGAACACGTATAGGATTTAAATAGACAATCAGAGAGCTTGATTCTCTGTTACGAGGATATAAATGCAGGCTGTGATTTTGGCCTAATTCCTCACTTTGTTTGTTTCATTTGTGTTTTCTGTTGTTCCAGAAAACTGGAACAATGACTAGTGTTCCATAAAATAACACACACGGCCACAAGGGACACATTTATTCTCTCTGAAAGCAGCACAGTTCACCTGGCTTATTATATATATATTTATATATATATTGTCTGTGTGTGTGTGTGTGTGTGTGTGTGTGTGTGTGTGTGTGTGTGTGTGTGTGTGTGTGTGTGTGTGTGTGTGTGTGTGTGTGTGTGTGTGTGTGTGTGTGTGTGTGTGTGTGTGTGTGTGTGTGTGTGTGTGTGTCAGCAGTTGTGTTGATCGGTAAAATGCACATTAACAACTCTTTGTAACCTCTTTGAGACCCTCTTGCACTTTAAGGCAGAATGAGGAGAGTTTTAGTACCGATCAAAGGTCATATGAGTGTACAAGTCTCGTTTTATAGATGTGCAAGAGACTTCAGAGATCATCATGAGACATCTGTGAAAAAGAAGCTCTTAAAAAGCATCAACACATTTCAGCAACATTATTTAACAATTTAAGTAAGTTGACAATGTCAACTCTATGTATTCCATGTGCATGTATTTCAACAGACAGACAAATTGCAATCATCAGACTTTTTGCTCACAGAATCTCAAAATTTGAATTGTTTTTTGTTTGATTAAATTGTTAGAAATTAAGAACATACAGAGAAAGGTAAATTCTTAGATTTCAAGATTATTGTCGTAATATTACAAGAAGAAAGTTGTAATTTAACAAGATAAAAAAAAGGGGGAAATAATATAACAAAGTCGTAATTTTACAAGACATGTTAAGAAAAGAATCCTTCTTGGTCAGACATTTTGATAACCAATGTCATCCTGTACAAAAGAGGCAATTTCCTCCAAGTCTGTGTGGTTCTTTCTTTGGAATAGACAGTTTCCTGCATTGTTTTTAATTTGGTGCTAATCTGTGACGCAGTATTTGATTATTCGTGAAACTCATAGTATAGTGTAATTCAAGAAGATGCTCCACATTTAGTCTAATATAATGTATTTATTCTAGTAATTTAAAACTTTACTCTTGTCATATTACAACTTTGTTCTCTTGGATATACAGCTCAGATATGTATATCAAAATTACCAGAATACTGCGTCTCAGACTTTGCGTTACATCCACAGATCACAATGATTCCTCAATAACCTGCCTGTTCTCATCAAAGATCATAATTATTCAAACATTCTCTCATTTTATCTGTTAGAAAGCCAGTGTTATGTTGGTAAAACTCCTGATCGAGCAAAGTGCCAATAAACTGCACGTTAGCAGGTTTGGCTCATGTTGGAAAAACAGGGATAAAGTTTCAAACAGCTTAAAAAAAAACAACGACTGATCTAATCTGTCGAGCTCAGTTATCAATGTATGAAGAAGAGTTGATCATTGTCCAGGTTTGGCCGGGTCTCCATGACAGTGCAGTGGTGTTTGCTCTGTATTCTGTTATCATCTTCATTGTTTCCTCTCTGTTCCAGGTTCAACAGACTGTATCTGCTTCGCCACTGTGGGCACCAACGACCCCGTGACCTCTGCTCTACACATCATAGTGGGTCAGTGACAACATCAACTGTAGCATGAATCGATTCTGCTCCTCAGAGGTTATTTAACAGGGTGGAACAAGAACGTTTTGCTCTAATTCATCATTTTATCTTGAAAGAAGATAAATTGATTAACAGGTTTTGTTGTTGTTGATATATCTGTACAATTGATTCGAAAAATTTAAAAAAGCCTACTATTGATTTAATCTTATTTATAATATATCATTACCTAATTATCTCACTAACAGATTATCCAAATTACATCCAATTTTAAACATGACAGAGTTGGTGCTGATTCTATATCAACATGCTGTATATCTTTTCTTCTTCTGTTTTCTATAAAGTTATAATTGTTTTTGGAGCATACCCGTTTCTAAGACGGTCATTTCTAAAATGTTTTAAATGTTCTGAAAATTGTCCGAGGCTGCCATCTAGTGTTATTTAAGAGAAAACGCTCTGAACATTACCCTTGCTGCACTACCTGAAGGCTTTAGAGCCCACATTGTTCTGGTTAGTGCCAGTGCAGTTCTGAGGAGGCTCTGGTGTAGCTGTTTGCGAACTAGTTTGAAAATGTTTTTATTCTTGAACATTACTAAAATAATTCCAGGATGATTTGTTGATGGTGTGTTTGCTTACATGTTGTGCGTACAGGAGACTCCCAGCCCATGGACGTATGTTCGGTTCACCACAACAACACATTCCTGCGATACTCCGTCTCCCTGCTGGGATACGGTTTCTATGGCGACGTGCTGACTGACAGTGAGAGGAAGAGATGGATGGGGCCGGCCAGATACGACTTATCAGGTAGACACACAACAAGCTCTGCTCAAACAGATTTCCCCTCAAACCCTTCACATGCCCAACACTTAACAAAGTGATGTTAAGTGTTGAGCACGTGAAGGGTTTGAGGGGAAATCTGTGATAATAAATACATTCCCAACTACAAACACAAACACACCCATCTATACATAAATGAACAGATCACATGTTTTTGTTTACAGCACATCGACACCAGCGTCACCAAAAACTCTCTTGACGTGTTCATCCTGAGATATTCTAGATTCAGTTCATATTAGCAGTTAAAATGTGAGAGAAAGTTATCTAATGTTTCAGTTTAGTCTTGTTCAGGTAATCTAACAGTTGGATTTAGACACCGATCCTTTCTGGTCAAGCTGATGCCAAGTTCAAGCGCAGCTAACTGCTCTGCATAGCAATGGTTCACTTTAGAAGTTTGAGGATTAGAGTCAGGTGGGTGACACTTGCATTAAGTCAAGTAATTTAAGGTTCCGGTTACCTGATCTGATTATTGTTGTTTGTCTTCCCAGCGTCACCAAAAACTCTCTTGACATGTTCATCCTGAGATATTCTAGATTCTTTTTTGTTTTGCTTCAGTAGTGTGTCCGATATGTCATCAACAGACCCACACGCTCGCTTTGATTCCTCTGGGCTCACTTGAACATTCTCCTGAGATTTTACTTGGTGCCTTGTCGTGTTACGGACATATCTGTGCACCGTAAAGCCACCAAGTATTTTGGGCTTGTAATCAATGATACAGACCAAACTTGAGGGTACACTTAGGCTGAAGGGAAATCTGACTGGCTACTGGTTTGTATGGCATTACTATGAAAGCCATATGGCCCGCTCAGTAGATCAGACATCATTACCTCAATGCTTTTTTATACTAAACGCTTTCCCTTTTTGAACATAGGACAAGATGGAGAATACGTAGTGTACGTTCTGCCGCACTAATTAATGCCTACCACCAGGATATGTTAGTGAGATGTTAGTGACCAACAGTGGATGTTAAGGACATATCTTCAGTTGTGTAGCTAATACTTATTAGCCATGCAATTATGATTCTTATAATTACACATTGTTATCTCTAATTAAAAACATGTTATTTTTGATTGTTATTCATTTGGAAAATAAAGTTTATAGTGCATGCAGGGCTGTTCTCCAGAATCATTATCAGAACTTCACTTCAAAGTTATGATATTATGTTCATGCACTGTGAACCTGATTTCCTCCTGAACCTAACGACGATGTTGAAACCCGCAGGTCTGAAAATGTTCCTGACTCATCATTATTACGAAGGAACAGTGTCCTACCTGCCTGCCAGAGGCATCATGGGAACGCCACGAGACGCGGCCAGGTGTCTATCAGGGTAAGGGCTAGAGAGAAACGCTATAAAGGTGTCACACTGTGTTTGAAAATCCAAATAATCAACTTGTTTAATTTGAACTCAGCTTGTTTAGTTTATGTTAAGACAATCACTTTGTTTAGCAGCCAAGGTTTGTTCAATTTATGTAACTGTTTAGTTTAGAAGCAAACAAAAGTTTGGTCCTAGTTTGCTGTCAGTGTCGGGTTATCGGCCAAACATTAAGCTTCGGGTCAGTTAAGCAACTGAAATAGTTTGATTAAGATAAGCTGACAGTTCAGTTTAGCAGTTAAAATGTGGGACAAAGTTATCTAATGTTTCAGTTTAGTCTGGTTCAGGTAATCTAACAGTTGGATTTAGACACCAATCCTTTCTGGTCAAGCTGATGCCAAGTTCAAGCACAGTTAACTGCTCTGCATAGCAATGGGTCACTTAAGAAGTTTGGGGATTAGAGTCAAGTGGGTGCCACTTGCATTAAGTCAAGTCAGTTAGGGTTCCATTTACCTGATCTGATTATAGTTGTTTTTCCTTTCTTCATTTAATGACGTCTGTGTGTCTGTGAATATCCAGCTGTGAGGTTTGTCAGCACAACGGGCAGCAACTTGTAGAAACATCTGAGAGGCACGAGATGGATGAAGCATCGGATAGCGGTGAGTCCATCAGGGCAAGGCCCTTTACATAGAAATATTGATTTAAAAATTATGACATTTTTTATAGAGAAACACTTCTCACAATTAGCAGAGCTCTCAGCTACCAGGCTCCTCTCCCATGGAACCACTCTGTGGAGAGAAAAAAGCCCATCATTAACTGGAAGAAACCTCTAACAGAACCAGACTCATGTCGATGGCCATCTGCCTCGACAGGTTGGGGTGAGCAGGGGAAAATGGGGAGGAGAGATGGGTGGAAAAGAGGGGAGAGAAGAGAGAGATATGGGAGTGGGGAGGAGAGAGAGGATAGAGAGAGAACAGGAACACTTATGCACTGTCAGGTTTCAACTCTGACTAGTTATATTTAACAGTGTAAGGATTTTATTGATTATTAATGATAGGAGCAACAGTCGATATAATAATTAATTAATAATACATAATATTGTTAATAATAATAACAATAGTTGATATCCTGCAGAGAAAGAGAGACTATGGGAGGAAAAAGACAAATAGTTAGTGGGGAAGTCCTCAGTGCATGATGGGAGTTCCCCCAGCAGTCTAGACCTATAGCAGCCTAACTAAGTTATAATTCAGGACTCACCTGATCCAGCTCTAATTATAGGCTTTATCAAAAAGGACGTTTTAAGTTTAACCTTAAATGTAGAGATGGTGTCTGCCCCCTGAAACCAGACTGGGAGCTGGTTCCACAGGAGAGGAGCCTGGTAAATGAGAGCTCTACCTTCCAGTCTGCTCTTACAGACTATTGGAACCACAAGAGACCTGTGTTTTGGGAGCAAAGTGATTTATTTGGATAATATGGTGTTATGAGCCATCAATAATACAAATGTTTATGCATTTCAGAAGATATTTATAATGTATTTGGAAAAACAAAGTGGTCTCTGACTAGAGCCCAGGGCGGTACCACAGAATGGTCTTTTGCACAAGAAATAACTATGGGTTCTGGCACTTTACATGATGCTGAATGTTTCATGCTATGGTCATTGTATTTTACAACTGTGCTGTGAATATCAACATTATGACAACAACAACAGTGAGAAAGGTCAAATATGTCTTTTTTGTGGGGGGTTGTTCTTTCAGAGAGTGACGGTGAGTGGAAGATGATCCGAGGGAAGTTTCTGGCTATAAATGCTGCCAGTATGAGCTGTGCTTGTCCTCGCAGCCCAAAGGGCCTCTCACCTGCCGCTCACCTAGCTGACGGCACCACCGACCTCATTCTGGTCCGGAAATGTTCCCGCTTTGATTTTCTCAGACACCTTCTGCGACACACCAGCAAAGATGACCAGGTACAGCTGAGAGCAAGATAATAAATCTGTTTGGGCTGCTACAAGTGATTATGTTAATCATTGAGGAATCTGCAAATTACTTTTCTCATATCACCGATGGTCAGAATTAATTGAAAAATGTTCTTTAGTCTTTTCATTTACCAGCCTTTCAAGGTGGTGACTTTTGATTTCTTGTTTTATAAGACCAAAAGACCAAATTCAAGATTGTTTATTTAATATAAAATAAACAAGCCGAAAATTCCCAAAGTAACAAGAGTGAATCACTTTTTATGTAGCGTGATAAGTGATAAAAAAAGTTCAATCAACTAAAATATCACTCCTAGTTAACTCACTAACACATTCGGAGTCCTGAGTCAGATCCCGGCACCTGGCATAGTTGCACCTGTTTCCTCCAGATCTCCCTCATGGTCTCCTCCTTCCCTCGTTTCACACAGTTTGACTTGACCTTTGTCGAGGTCCACCGAGTGCGGCGTTTCCGCTTCACGCCTCGTCACTGCCAGAGTGACTCTGACCTGGAGCTGGACCTGCAAGAGCATGGCAAACGCCAGATCTTCAGCCAGATCTGCCGAGACCACCCGGCTTGCAGCTGTGCCCCCGCCTACAGCAGCTGGAACTGCGATGGCGAGATCCTGACCCACACGGCCATCGACGTTAGGTACCACAAGGCTGTGTGATTTTATGAATTAGCAGATTTCAAATATTGTAGCCCTGTTTGGATTTCATTTTAAGATGATACGTATTCCTTTATTTTTTCCCCCAGAGTGCACTGCCAGTTGATCAAGCTGTTTGCACGAGGGATCGAAGAACAGGCAGTTTTCGAGGATCTCACCAACCCCTGTGCAATATAGACCCTTACCCCAATTTCCCCCCATCAGACACTGGAGTCTTATCTCTGTTTCCAGCCATCGCCTATGTTACTGCTGCAGGAATCGTCATGCAACACTCATCGCATCCTTCATCAGGAGACTCAACAGGATTTTGAATGACGTATGACAATGTAACTTCCTTGGTTTAATAATGTCAAAAATGAGTTTCCTTAAATCGCCTTGATCTGCTTTATATGTAACCCCTTGGAAGTAGCAGCTGCTTTTAGAAATCAATCACAAAATGATAGACCTTGTGGAGAGAAATGTTTCACCTTTAGAGTTTGGATTAGTTGTGGATGACACTGTTGGTGTCTTGTTGTGACAGCTGAGTGGTTGCCGGGTGTCTGACACCTCAATCTTGTAGACGCTTTAACTCGGACTTGTCTTGATCTTGTCACTTATTGTATCAGGACTGGTATTGAGTTTTGTTGTCTCTGACTTTTCTTGTTTAACAGTCTTTTGTCTTGAGGATGAAGTCTGGTAGATGTAAGGGGTTTTGAATCAGACTTCAACTTGCTTGTCTAGCTTTGACTTGTTCAGGATTAATTCTCTGAATTGCTGTAGAACTCAAGTTACATCTCTATCGACAAAGTTATTTTCAATTATTTCCGATTCGCCTTGTACCTGTGATTGTTTTGTCTTTGACATGTCTTAATCTTGACTACCAGTTACTCTCAATTGTAACTGCAATCTTGACTAAAACTCGACCCCTATTTGGACTTGACTCTGACACGTTTTGACTTGGACTTGTCTTGAGCTTGACTTAAATTGCCTGTTCATTTGTTGTCTTTTTTGGTGCAGTAGTCTCGTCTTGATTGTGATCAGTTTTTTTATCATCTCAGATGTGTCTCTGCCTTGAGTGTGAGTCAGTGGTCTTGACTGCAGCTCTTCTGCCATACAACTGGGTTAGAAACTTAATCTTATGTGCACTTTGAAATAGTTTCAATTATTTTTCAACCAAAACCAATTCCTGAATTTGGAATTATCTGTAACATGTTTGAAGGATGCCAGACACCTGCCAGTCATTCCCAGGGTCAAATTATCCCTATAGGTCAAGGGTTGATTCACAAAGTAGAACCCATGCACATGGTCAAAACTCGAAGGGAAAGGTAATTCTGACATGTGGTTTATTTTTCACTGTTGAATTTTTCAGTTACTGTCTGTTTCTCAGCTGTGTGAAGGTTTCTGTTACATTTGATTTCAAAATCACACCTAGTGTTGGGTTAATGTTTCCATAATTTCTCAGGAAACGATCTAAGCCTAGTTGTAGCTTTCAAGTTGTATTTTTACATTTATGAATTCCCAATAGCATAGAAAAGGACAGTTTGGAAAAGTGTAACTTTCATCAAAACCAAAGTAGTCAGCCAAGCTGGTTGTGGCTCAGGATGCTGTACAGCGCACATATGAATGTTTTCAATCGCTTTGCCCGATATGCAAATCACTTCAGTCAGTCTGTGCAAACACGTCAACACGTCATCGTGAAAGTTTCCTGCTTTAACACCAAACAAACTGCAGGTAATCTTCATAGTCTTTGAAATGAGCTGAAATTGTAGCTGTAGCTTTCATTCTGAACTGAACTGTCAGTGGGTTCCTTTTTTTTTTTCATAAAACCTCAAGATAATCACATGAACCTTCCAAGAATCAGGAGTACTGATTCAACAAACAACACAAATATGCTTGTGCAAACAAATTGCTTCAAAGCAATTTTACCTCCCTTTTCAAAAACAATGTATTTGCTTTGTGTGATCCTCCTACACTACATGGCCAAATGTATCACTCCATAGCTGCATCCCAAATGTGCTGCATTTATTCAGGGCTTATACACCAGTCAAATTCTTCCACACCAACTGGGATGATTATTTTTGAATGAAGGTTACACATTTTATTGTATTTGGTGCACAATGATGATCATTCAAAATTTAAATAATGTTTTTTTTGGAATTAATATGATGGTTTCGATATGATATATCTGGATCTTTGTTTTGTAAAATAGACAGATCTGACTGGAAGTTGGGTATCCGCACTAGAATCTGTTTCTTTGTATTTCTGTTAGTTGTTCATTTGTTGAACAGCAGTCTTTGGTCCTGCCTGCTGATGTTGAGCTGGACTCAAACTGACAGAGGAGAGGACCTGTAGCAGCTCACGGTGCTTTTCAAAACTCTGATCAATCACTTTTTAGCTTTGTCCTGATTTTAATCTGACCAAATACCAGCTTGGGTTCTGTGATGTAGCTGTCTGTAACAGTTGTCTTCAGGTCTTCACAGGCCCAATATGTTGGAACCAGTACCAAGCAGACCCATGGAAAAACAATGTTATTTTTTCTTAAGAACAGACCTGATCCAAAAAGCTTCAGGACAGTCAAAACTGGTCTTAAGTAAAGGCAAGGATGATTATACCTGATCAAAAATGCCAACAGAGTAAACACCAGCATTGGCAGCAGCATGATGCACCACCACAACAATAACCCAATGCCCTCACAGAAATGATGAGCCCGACTGAGGTCTCAATTAGAGCCTGGACCTGTGAAGACCTGTAGCTCAGCTCTTTCTCTTATGTAGATTCATCTTTTTAATTCTGTGTTCAGATGAGCACTCACTCTGGATGTTAAAACTTACCACTTGTGTGCTACCATGAAAATGCATGACTGAGGTGACATTTTTATCAGGAGAAGATTGAATATCTTCTTCATATTTAGCCTGCTGAAATGATTAATAAAACATGTTTGTGTTACAGTAGTATCATAGAATTAATCTCAGATTTGGTGTGAAAGAGGTACCTTCATTTGCATCTTTTCATGAGAATGTTGGTGCTGGAAGCTCACAGTGCTAAACACGTGGCATACTGTTGCTGGTGATTATAGTATATAGCTAACATGCTATTTAGCAGGGAACCTGTCAGCCCATAGTCAGCCATAATATCCCACTTATCTAGCTCAGTAGACAGTAGCTAATGTATGCTAATGTTGCATTTACAAATTATACCTGGAGACCAAAAGGCAGACACAACAGAAAATGGCATAACGAAATTCCCTTTTGCGCATCTAAGAAATATGCAGTGCTACATGCTACGTTACATCGCGAGGTCTCACAACTAAACTTCTGTATCTGAAGCTAATGGCTACCTCCCTGCTAGCATTTTGGTCTAGTAGTTATTAATTTCATTCAATAAAAAGTTGTTTAAAAGGGGAGAAAGTGCTGTCAACTTACCAAAAATAAAAAAAGTCTTGTAACTGATTGTAAGCCATGTTTGTGTTTATTCTCTAGCCAAGGTGGTTAAATCAAACTGGATGATGATGAGTTAAAGCTTAAACACAAAAAACATGCAAATGTAATGGTTTAAAGGGATAGTTCACCCAACTTTTCAAACTCACTCATTATCTACTCACCCCTATGCCGATTGAGGGGTGGGTGAGGTGTTTGAGTCCACTAGACACTTTAGGAGGTCAGGAGTAATCAGTGTAGTAGCCAAATTAAATACAATTGAAGTAAATGGTGACAAAATTCTTCAGAAGAGTTTTGTGGACCCAAACACTTCCCCCACCCCTCCACCGACATAGTGGTTAGTAGATAATGATTGAATTTCCATTTTTCTGTGAACTATCCCTTTTAAGGTTTTATTTTTACTTTTTATATTGGATCCTGTTTTATCCCACTTCTCAAGTATCAGTGACCAACATTAACCAACTGGTCGGTTCAAAGTTGGATGAACTGGAAATTCTAATATGATGCTAATAGAAGTTTTCTTTTTTCCTTACATTGTTTGACTTGCTTTCATCCCAGTTAGAAGCTGGCACGATAGGCTGCTTATTAGTATCATGAACTGCTGTGACTGTAGGCCATGCTGTACCTATTTAAGGAGTCAAACCACTACAGCACAGGGTTTTATGATTCCATAGGGTCAACATAATTAATACTTTTTGAATGTTGTCACTGAATTCAATTCAACTTTTCAACTTTATTGCAGACACAAAAGCTCCATATTTTTAACACAGATAGCAGCTGATGAATAAGAATTAGATTTTTGTTAAAGACAGTATTCAGAAACTAGAGGAATACCTTGTGTCACTCTGTTAAGGCCATTATGATGACATGTGTCGAATCAGTTAATCGACAAATACAATCGTACATAAAATTCCTCAAGACTGCATGAAAAGAATGAGCCTTACAAGCCAATGGAAGCAATTCTCGTACATACTAATCACTAACAAGTAAATTCATTGATTGTAGAGAGAACTTCAAAATTCACAGAATTTATACATAGCTAACGTGATAAAATACAATGGTAAGTTATATACAAGTTTTATACAACTGTAGAATTAAATCAAAACACATAACTGATTATTTTACTGAAGCTTTTCAGTTGTCAAGAGTGCGTGATAGTGCTTCGAGTGTGAGTAGATTCTGCTCTAACATAAGAACAAATCCCAGATAAGTAAACATTGGTGAATAAAATTAATCTTCTTAAAAACTACGTAAGTGAGTTTTAAGAAGAAACGAATAGTCATTCTTTTAACAGACAATAGGCAAAACACAAGATTTGGGATCTTTAATAATTCTTTTAAAATTTGAAACACGATTATCCATTTTCCTTCATACAGTGAGGTAATAATTCTTGACAAAAATAAGTTATTTGTTTTGTTTTTATCCTGCACAATTGAGCTCTGACTTCCAAACAAGAGACATTAAATGTCCAAGGTGAAGGATTTAGGATCTGATGGTAGAAAATGTATATAATTATAGGTACATACCCATTGGTGTATAATCACCTGATCATCCTTGGGTTTTTGTTGCCTTAGAGTCAACAGTTTAAATCGACAAATGGAGCATGGTCCTCTTCTGTGAAGTTCATGTGTTGTTGTTTTTACAGTAGCCCAGAATGGACTAACATTTGCTCTCAGACTTTTGTTTTTTCATCTTACCAAGGGTTGGAGCAATAAGCAAACTTATCACTAGATAAATCCTGTCACTTCATAAAGAAGCTCTGGTACAGAGAACCCCCTGACCTCTCAGGCCCCTGAGCCTGGGCGTGATGAGTAATCCTTCAGTAATCTATTCACGATCCTCTCTTCCCTTAGTACAGCTGACAATAAGTCTGTGAAGTGAATGAGACAGTCAGATACGGTCAGTCTGGGAAAGGAATACACACTAATACAACTCCCAACCATAGCAGGGTGTCGGGGGGGTGGCGCTTCCTCCTGCTTTTCGACATGTGCAGTTCTCGCCGAGTATGATGTCCCTTTAACTATTTATTCAGTCTTGGAACACGGAACTGGTCCTGGTGTCCAGCATCACCCCCTTGTTCATGCACTATCAGTTAAGAATGAACCTAAGCCAAATCTCTTAGGTCAGTGATGGAGCAAACAAGAGCACAAAGGACACAGTTATAAAACAATACAAACGTGAAGATCAATACTCTGCACTGATTACAGCTTATTAAGGAACTCAGATAACAATAATATTTTATGAAGAGAACAAACCGTATCAGCGGCGGGAAAATCTGACTCTGAACTGATAATGTTGACACTGTAAATACTCAAAACAATAAAATCTGGTCTGTTGGCGGGTCGATCCCTGAGGGGGCTACAAAAAGGATATAACGTGGACCCTGACACCCATCTACAAGTCCCTGAGCAGGATATGTCCAGGTGAGTCTCTTAACACTAGAACTGCCAACAGGTCAAATTTACCCGCAGCGTTTCAAATGTACATAACTATCTTTTAATAAAGTTTGAAGACCCCCAATGTTTTGCTTTTCCTAAAATTGTGTTGTGTTGCACTCCGATCGTTGAATATAGTCAAGATTAATCCATATTAAAAATACAGCCATTTATACCTTTAACCGCCACTGGGTAAAATTTCCCCCTATACAAAAATAAGATATAAAATTAATCTATAATTTCTGTCTCGAGAGGTGGCAGGTCTTGATGACCACTCAAAGCTCTTTACAGTACAGTTTTACATTCACCCATTCACACACACATTCATACAGTGCATCTATTCGCAGCACTTTGTTATTCTATGAGGGGCCATTCAGGGTGCAGCATCTTGCCCAAGGACACGTCGGCATACAGATGGGTCAGACTAGGGATCGAACCGCCGACCTTCAGGTTGGAGGACGAGCATTCTACCCCTCAGCCACAGCCACCCTGTGTGAAGGCAAGGTGCTGAATGTCTGCCCAGAGTGTGTTTGAGGGGCACGCAGCCATTATCAATGTTCCAATGTAGCCTTTTCACAATCGTTCATTGAAAAAATAAAATAAAGAATGATTAGTCAAATTTCAAATATAGCCTTATCACACACATTGTGTGTAAATAATCAATGATCAAAACTAAATGGATGAAATTAAAATAAGTTTGTTTTGTGCAGTTTATTGGTTATAGGCTTTTTTGCCTTTTTGGTTGTTGTTTGCTTTACTGTTACCCTCAAGTTTCTTGTTGACATTCTATCATTTACACATTGTTGAAATGCATTAATAAATAATTGATTAGAGGGAAATTGTGCGCTTGACTTTGTCATCTCGATTTTGTTGCGACATTAAATCACATGAAATGGTTGTTTTTGGTTATTATCATGGCTCATTATTTTTCATTTGCACGCCACTTACCTGTAGTGAGCTGGTGCTTCAGTGTTTGACCAACACGCCTGCTAAGACAATTTTTCAACTTGTTCTTATAATAAGTCATACATTGAGTGGAAATAAATGTTTGTACATTGGTAAATCTACTACAAAGGCCTGTGGGATGTAATTCAATGTGTGGCTATTTTCACCTTTTTCTCTTTGATTACATGATAAGAAAAAGCTTTTAAACTCAACTTTCCCAAACACTTGAGGGAGGTGTGTTCATTTTCTGATTCCGCATACATGTATTGCCCAGCTGTAAATAGTACAGGTACAAACTCTATTTTTTAAGAGCACCTTTCAACTGAAGGGATCATTTTCCATCACTGCAGGGATTTTCTTCTGAACAGGACTATGACACCAACAAAACCATGTATGAGGTCGGTGGTTCACACTCAGCATTCTATTTCATCCCATTGGTTTAGTTGCAGAAGTGTCAAGCCTAATATATATACAGTGTCTGGAAACACATATATACAGTATCTGGAAAATAAATCCCCTCACAATTCTTACAATTATAATAACACACTCTACTGACACATTTTATTTAATCGCAGCAATAGTTTTTAACACATTCTGTTAATCAAGCATTGATGTCACACCTTGTTGAAGCCCTATGAGACAAATTGTGATTTGTGAATATGGGCCATACAAATAAAATTGGATTGATTGATTGACTTTGAATGAACTGTGTTACTGCTGGTGGCATATAGACTTTTCAGACTGAGATCCGACACCTGAATGCACCGTGGTCTCTGTCAGGGCTGGATTCTGCAGACCCTTTGCTTGAGGCCAGACTCAACACACAAAAAATGAATACAATTTCACACTGAAGAAGTGAATGAGCTCTTTCTCTGTGGTGCTTAGTGGCAAAAATTAACAGGACCCTCAAAGCTGCTGTAGTCAACATTTGATATAATGAATACTGTTCAGCAGCAAACAGCAGATACAGTTAGATCGTGAACATATCAAAGCATTTAGCGGCCAAAGAGCAACATTTTCCTCAGGAGAGGGTGGAAACCAAAAACAGGGCTAAAACCAAATTCATCAGGTGGGCACAAACAGGACTGCAAACAAACATTCGTATCGCTCTGTAACTGCAAATGTTCACAACAGCAACCTTAAAGATGATTGATAACATTGGGTAGTCTGCCCCAAAAGGGTAAATGGTCTATTTGTGTAGTGCTTTTCTAGTCTTGATTAACTTTACTTACATTTCTGGGGGAAACGCCACTCTGTCTTTAAGGATTACATAATGCTATCGTATCAATATCTTTCATAATGACATTTTGTTGCTGCAGATCTTCATTAAGGAAATATATTTTTTATAATAGAAACATTATAGAGAAGCATCATTTAAAATGTTGTAATTATATATATATATATATATATATATATAAGAGTACCGTATAAGAGCACCGCCCTGGAAGGTGGGATAGGAAAGCTTCTCGCCTTAATAAGGAAAGGTGTGGGCAATTACTGCCTCTTGACCACTGTCTTTGTGCAGTTGTGTGGAAGTGTTCCGAACCAAAACTGCGTGCCTCCATGCTTGAGAGAAGATTCAGGGTTCGCCTCTCCACTGTTTGTGCCAGAGTACGGAGTCAGCCATCCATTGTCCCTGTCAAGCGGCTTGACGACCTGCGGGGAGCAGTAGTGGGATGCACACTGTTATGGAAGTTTCCTGGAAGCTGGTGAAAGGAGAACTCAGGCAGCAGTAGACATGATGCATCATGGAGACCATAAGTTGAAACAATGTACAAACGCTAACAGAGTTACATGAGCCATTGTCACCCAAGTCTGAAGATGTCTTCCCCAGCATCCCAGTATATCTCCTGATACTTGCGTCACACGTTCCAACAGCACATCCATTAATGGTTAGAATTGCTGTCACTCTCTATGTAACATGTAGGTGTTCACATAATCACATTGTGTCCTTACGTCTTGCTACTGGTGAAATACGCAGAAGAGTTGAAGTTGGTGAGAGTTGAAGTTGGTTCCTCTCTCTCTGGAGCATCTGAGTTAGATATGAAAGTCGCTAAGCGTAGACACTACAATGTACTGTTGGTTGGTCCTGTACCTATAATCTGTCCTTGGTTACTGCTTAGAGAGAGAAGGGAATATCTGTGGAATGAGACAGGCACTACTATACCAAAATTATATAATGCCCATTCAATTTTCACACTGTTGAGCTGCCAATATCCACAGAGGAGATGTTTTTAAAACTTTATGTTGATCAGGGGTGCTTTCAAGTATTTGTAATGGTTGCAGTATGGTGTTAGGATCCAATTGCACGACTCGGAGACAAAGGTATGAGCAGTTAACAAACTTTAGTGTTTGGTATCGGTACACGTTAAGGCAGTCCATACACAAGTACGTAAATCGAATAGGGAGCAGGCAGCGGCAGAGTTCGTAATAAGTACGGTCCAAGGTCGGTGAACGGGCAGGTAGTCTATGAAGGGGCAGAGTATCAGGAATGGGAGAGGCAGAGACGTAATCCGTAAGACAGGCAGTAATCGGCAACAAGAGAGCTATTACAGGTAATTGCTGGAACGCTAGGAACATGGAGAAACTAAGACGAACAGGCAACGCGACACAGGACCACACAGACTAAATACACTGGGTGATGAGGAACAGGTTCAAACAATCGGGGAGGAGCTGACAATCAACAAGGTGGAACACACACGAGGGAGGGAGTGAGGAGTCTGAAACGAGAGGAGAGATAAGTAGGAACACACAACACAACATAATGATCACACAGGGGAAACAACTTATCGGATAGGACGAGACTTGACAGTATTAAAAAAAAATGTTGTTGAATTTACTCAAATGCATTGTGTCATGTGGCTGCACAAAAATATATATATATCAATAGGCCTACTAATCCACAGAAAACACACATTTTTATTCTTGCTCTGAAGTTGGACCGGAGCCAATTTAATGACAACATTTTGTGTCCTCTTCTTCTGTTATGGTACAGATACCACCAATGGATTTAAGTATAGATTGTTCGCATCATCTGTTTTGTGTTTTGTTTTTTTACATGTACCTTTCATTTATATTTATATTATCCAGTTCAAAGAGCACCTTTTGAATGAACTCATAAAAGTATTTAAGCTCTCTGGGTTAAGCCATGTTCAGAGATTACTCCTAGCATCAGAGCAAATGTTGTCAAGGATGATTGTTCCTTCTACACACTTTCCAATGTCATCATAGTGTGTGGTTTCCCCACCCTCCCTGTAAATGGCATACAGTATCTGCCCATGGTGGCTTTCTGCATATCCCTCTGGATGTCATCTCCTTTGACGTCCTGTAAACACAAATAGACACTGTAGTTTAACTCAATCCCACCGTCCTGCTGTAAATACTCACTACAGCATCATGTGGATTCCATAACAAATGCACGATTTCCTCTGATGTTAATCAAACCTACAGTGAAAAGCTGTTCCAGGAAATGAAAAGAGCGTTATCACAAAATGTAATTTATTTATTTATGAGTAGGAACCAATGAACTTGGGAGTGAGAGACACAAGTCCAGTGAGTAGAGCTTAATCATGTTAAAATATGATCTGGATTCACACGAATGGGAACGATTTTTCTGCATTTTAAAAGGAGACTACAGCTGCATCACAACGAGTGCGGTGAAACTCATTTTGTAGTTGAAAAGCAGTCCTGTCTGAGACTTTTATGACCTGAACTGTTTGTGACCTGAAACCTACATGACCTTTCTAATACCTTTATGAACTTTCTATTACTTATTGACTGTCCAAGAACTTAATTTCCGTCTGCTTCATCTTCGAAGGCAAATTGTGCAAATTAGTTTCCAGTTTCTTAATTCCTGTCTCAGACAAACAGCCTTAGTTCTCCGATATAAGATTCTTGTATTTGACTGTACTTAACACGCTGAGATCGCTGTGACTCTCTGTGTTTATCCTTTCTGGAAAGCCCCTATTCAAATACACAAAGATAAACTTGGGGTTCCAGCCTCTTGTATATTCAGATTTCCATCACATTCCTCAACCAATAATCCGGCAGTGAGAGAGAGAGAGTGAGAGAAAACCTACAGATATTCTGTTTTTGTGTTGGAGCCCCACCTCTATGTTTTTGAGAGCGGTGGTTTACCATGGCAAAACTTCTGAAGCAGCTGTGTAGGAAGGGCTGTTTCTCTTTGTCAATTGTCTTTCTTTGTTCTCCAGAATCAGTAAGTCCACCTTAAACCAACTATTACCATTAACCAACTGAATAGCAACTTGTCCATATGCTGTGAGGTCCTGCCAATCTGGTGAACATCTGTAGCTCTCAGGCAGGGAGGTCCAGGGGGCTCTGAGTGCAAAGGCCTGGTCACCTTTAGTTTTGAGCAAGGACTTAAGAACTACCTTGATCTTCATATGATGCAGGACCGGTACATTTAAGTCTATTTGGCAATTTGTAGTTATTTGTACCTCTTGCAAGATTCCCAGATGTTTTGCAAGTGTTTGTCCCAAAACACTTCCCCTCATCTGGAATAGGGACGTCAGGTGGGGTAAACTGCGCCATCAAAGTTTTCGAGAGGGACTGTTGTGATCCGCTGGAATTCAGGATTTATCTGACACACACACACAAAATGAATTACTGCTGTTAAGTAATAAATTATTGCAAGAAATATGTTTGTTTCGAATTTATAGTAATCATTTATTTGTTTAAGTCTTCACAGTTAAAAACCAAATAATAAGAGAAAGCACACCTTGGGGGGAAATCCAGCTTTTGCTTACCTCATCAATGTGATAAAGTAAAAGCCCTATGAGAAAATTGAGATTTGTGAATATGGGCTATACAAATAAAAATTGATTCATTGATGTAATACCCGAAAAAAGCTAAACAATACCCAACCCTGCTCTCTGATACATTGCACTCATTCTGAGATGCTTTCTAGTTCACCACAGTTACGAGGAGTGGTTATCTGAGTTACTGAGTTCCTTTCTGTATTTATGTGTCGTGTTTCTTGCCAGACATAAATATGAATCAGTACACAACCTCGTAAAATAATTGGGTGAGATGATAGAAAATGTTATGCTATCATCTCTCTCTTTATATTTTTAAACATGATATGTAAAACTAATCAAATGAAAGTTAAAAAAATTGGCTAAACAAAAGGTACTTTATAGGACTATGACGGTTTTATGACGGGGAAAGTCCACAGCAGTCATAAATCCGAGCAGATAAGCAGAGGACAGAGACGGGAGGAACATTAGTGCAGACAGGACGGACGGAGACATGGACGTTGTTCAGCCACATTTAACTGTGAGGACGTCCTTCATCTTAATACTTCTGAGTCTGCTCCAAATGTCCAGCGGGGAACGTGAGTACTGATCTCAGCTGATTGAGTTTGTTTTATCAGACTGATTGTTTCACTTGACAAACTATAATGGGCTCAATGACCATCTGCTAACAAGCACTTCTGGTACAGTTGTATAACTACCCACACTGTGTAAATATAGATATAAAAAAAACACAGAAGGAAATATGGATATGGAGGACAAAAGGGAGCGTGTTGATGTTCAATATGGAGGTGCATATTTTGATATTTATCTGATCAATGGATTAATTTTGTCACTTTCATTTCTCAAACACAGAGAGAGGCTTTTTTTGGCTCACAGTTAACCACTTTATTTAAGTCTCCCTATTTGGCAATTACAAGTAGTATATGTAAAGAAACACAGAATAATGCGTCTTTAAGCAGATAAAGATGGGGCTTAGCCTCAAGTGCTGTGACGTCTGTCGCGAGAGACCAGCCACCGAAGGTGATTGTGAGTTTTATGATGACTCCCAGTCAGCACTTACTGTTATGTTGTAACTATATAGTTTCATATTAACTTACTACCTACCTAATAGTGTGTGGGGCTACATTTGTACGGAGCTGAATTACTTCAGTAACACTGAACACGAGCCTGTGATTTACAGTGTTGTCACATGAGTCAACTGATAAAGTAAACCCTGATTCTTCCTGTTTTCTTTAATGAAAGAGCTGTGAAATCCAACAAGACAATGGTGTAAATATACAGCATTTTAGTGGAAAAGAGTGATCAATTCAATTTTTTGAATTTTTTTATTATTTTATTGTTATTTATAAATACTCAACACTGAGCCACACAAAATTAAAGTTGGGGGGAAATTGTTGTTATTCATTTTTATTCTGTACAAATAATAAAGTTACTAGTGAAAATATGCCTGAGTAGGCAAAAGCTGTTGGGGAAGACAGCGGTTTAAAAATGTAATATATCATCAAAATAGATCCGCATTCATATTGCTTTGTCATAAACACCCTCCATGTTATATTGGATTGTTTAACTTGTGTTTCCTCCCACTTAGCCCAACTCCTGGCCAAATGTTGATCTTCATACCTCTTTTCTAGAAGACAATATCCAATTTCTCAGAAGATTTGGCATTGATATGTATTAGACTTTTGAGACATTAATACATTTTGCTACTATGCAGAGGAGAAACCGAGCAGAACAGAGGTTTTCATGAATCATTGGGCAAATAATGAAAGTATAGTTTGAAGGTGGAATCCGGCGTCAACTTAACTTTTCCCTCCCAGATCATGTTATGCTTCCCACATACAGTCTCCCTCTGTGGTTGGATTTAGGGATCAGAGGTATTGTTACCTGACGCATAATTATGGTGTATGGAATATGGTGAGGGTCAGTTAAGGTTGAGTATTGCTGAAATACTTAAATCTTTATTATACTATTATACTTATTCTTATAAACTAAAAATAAATGAGTGTCAGGAAAAAGTTTTGCTAAATGCCTAAAGGTGCACTCGATTTGTTGAAAAAAGCAAATCAGTGAGACTTTTAAAACAATTTCCAGACCACTTATTCCACCAGTACTGATAATTGGATATGTAATGTTGCTTCAGTACATGTAGGTCTGGTTCAAGTGTTCAATGCTATCAAGTTTTGGGTTGTTATTCTGATCAATGGTCTGGATAAGCATCCATTTTGTAATCTGCTTTTGGAGAAGAAAGAAACTTTCCTGGCCTTTACTTAATGTTATGACAGCAATGTTGTGCTTTTCTCCCAACAGTCTGTTCTGTTCCTTTATCTGTGAAGTTTAAAGAAAACAACAAAGTGGATGATCTTGTGACAACGATAACTGTGCAACAGGGGGTCACCCTGGAGCTCGAGCCCCCCTCCAACATCAAATTCAAGCTCAGAGGAAACGAGCTGTTAGCTGCAGAGGTGTTTGACTTTGAGGTACTGCATATAATGACTAAAAGTGCCTACAAGTTCCAAACGCATGCCGCTGTTTACATTCTAAAACCTGTGTGAGAAACTGACTCTTAAGCTAGAAGCTTGTTTCTTTTGCAGAATGGCGATTCAACACAAGCCCTGATCATCTGCACTGACCCAACTTCAGGCTCTACGGTAAAACTCCATATACTCTACACATGTTAAAGCAACAATATGTAAGTTTCACTGAGCACAGCGCCCTCTGCAGCCACAGATGGTGATAAACCTCTACAATGCTTATCAGTGATGACCCATCATAAGAACAGGTTTGTTTAATTCACCCTGACCATCAGTTGACAGGCATACAGCCAGAGGGGAACATCCTGAATGGACCTGGTTGTCTTTTATTACAGAAAAAAATCATGGCTATCATGAATACACCAATTATTCTTTAGATGGCTTTTTGTAATGAATGGGCAGAACACGGCTCAAAGGCCACATGTTCCCCACCACTGTATGTGTTCTTGAAAAACCTTGTAGAGGTGCTTGAGGAGAATCCCCTGGGATGTCGATTTCATGGCGGTTGCTCAGGTTCTAGAGGTTCAGGAGAGTAGGTTCTTTAGGGGGTTTTGTATGGAGGTTTTGTGCAGATGCTTGAGGAGAGTATACAGTTTTTTTTACAAGGAGTTTGAGGAACCTGTACAGGTCTTTCATAAAACTATGATAGTGTGAACAGATACTTTGTGCCTGTAGCAATTTTGCAGGTTTTATCAAATGTTAGAGGTTCCCAATGATGTTTTGGGGGTTTTAGTTTTTCCCACAATGCTGCACAGGTCAAACAGACGAAAAACGTGTGATATTATTTCACAGATTCAGGCTATTGATGCAGTCTAAAATGAATGTCTTTTTTTTCGCCAGTTAAGACTCAGAATTTCGGTAACTCTGGAAAATGTGAATGATAACCCTCCAGTCTTTGACCAAAGCCTCTACCAAGTCAGCGTCAGTGAGGTAAGTGTCTGATAATTGTTTTATAAAATTGTAGATTTGGGGTTTACTTGTATTTTCTCTGTTGTTTAGTTAATCCAGATTAGACTAAATCTCACACTGTGCATTTCTATCTTTATTTAAGAAAAATAACACATTATTATTACCTGCTAAAAATGATTAAAGAACGTATTTTAACTTTTTAAAGAAGCAAGATATTTTGTGTCTGTTTTTACCTAGATGTCCCCTGTAGGAACAACAGTTGGTAATTTTGCTGCCACAGACCGAGACCAACTAAACCAGCTCTTCTACACTCTGACACCTGAATCTGTAAGACCTCGTGATTTTATCTCGTAAAATTTGTTTTTAGGACATGTTTAGCTTAGCACAAAGACTGGAAGTAGGGGTAAGATGCTAGTTCAAGGTGCATTTCTGAACGTTTTTATTTTCCTATGTGATTTCAGCAAAACAGCTTTAAACTGAAGTCACCCACCACCCCTGACCTCATCATCATGTCGCCTCTCGACTATGATACAGTCAAAAATGTAAACTTGGAGTTGTACGCTCAGGTGAGTCTTTTTCACTGCTGGTTCTAAACACAGATTTCTTTATTCCATATAAATTGAATCAAATATTGCTCTCTGTGTTATTCTCAGGCAGATATATTCTCTTCAAAATCAGTAAAGACCTCAAATGAATATGGGGCATCAGTGGTTGAGCAGGCTGCAGGGTTTGGCCCCGAGCTCTTTCTATCTTACGGCCCTGTGTATGTGATATATGAGGACTGCAAGTAGGGCATTTCATTACATCTGGTACAATTCACTTGGACTCATTGATTAACTGATTAGATCTCGGTGGACAAAGGTCAATGTTTTTGACCTCTGGAATGTGATATCTCAAGACTGTTTGAGATATCACACATTTGGACTCACAGCTAAAGTGATTACATTTCAGTGCTTAAAGGTCACATGGCACCTCATATGAATCTAGAAAAAGAAATCTAGAAATAAGTAAACACGGATCTGCACTGGCTGGCGGAGGCATACAACGGCAGTGCAGTGATTCTAGTTATTGTTTGAGTAGAGATCTTTTTATAAACAGTGCAGAGTGAAGTAAGAAAACTTTGTGTCTATCCTACCCTTTTTTCTGCAAAGAAGATTATAAAGTCATAAAATGAAATTGAAACAAATATAATAAATGTATATATTTGTATATAGTCCTGTAATAATCATATTTCCATCCTTATTTATTTTTTCAGGACACACCATTGACAACAACAGATAACAGAACCTCTTTCACTGCCTCCACCACCATCACGGTCACCATCTTAGATGCGGACAACAGGCCACCATGGTTCCAGCCATGCAACAAGACCGTGATAGAAACTGTGACTATCTGCCAGAGTCAAGGATACACTGGCAGAGTTTTGATAAATGAACAAGAGGTGTGCATCCAAACAAATCCTGTGCGGATACTGAACCATATCCACAAGCTCCATTTGCTGGGCTGTCCTGTGGGCGACCACGTCTAAAGTCAAAGTGTTTCTTCTAAATCTCAGAACTGGAGAACAATCAAAAACTGATGTTTGGTGGTCCTGAAAGCTCATTGCACAGAAACACAAGAAAGCACATGCAAATGACAAGCATCAGAGGGGCAATACATGCCCCGTGCAAGTACTTTGTATACCCAAAACAGGCAATGCTGACTTTTTAAAAGTGTAATAATGATAATGAATCTGTTAATCTAGATAACCTGTAGATCGTGTCTCTAATCTCATCGGTTTGTAAAGTTAATGTATTACTACACAATACGTTGTCATTTTCTGACATGATGATATCACTCCTATCATATAGTCTTAATTATTTCTTGATCTATATAAGGCTACACCCTTTTAAGTTTTTGTTTGAAAACTACTAATACAGTGTCAGAGGAATGCTTAAACAGACATTTAAAATTGTTCTGTGAAAATGCAAATATTTTAGAAAAATTATAAAAAGGAGTACAATGGTTGGGGTTCAGGAGGGCCCTCCTTTTGTACTCGTATCTCTACGCCAATTTTCTTGTGTCAATGAGGCAAGTGCAATTCATGATGGTATATATTGCTCAGTGAGTGACCATTGGTTCTACACTGCTTTTCAAGAAGCTTCTGAAAATGATTGATGTTAGATACATTATGATGATGATGATGAGAATGTTTTCTCCACTGCAGAACGGAACATTAACGCTGAAACCAGGACCACTCTATGCCATTGATGGAGACACCGGGATAAATGAGGGGATGACATACACGTTTATTAATGGTGAGCATCTTGATTAAAACATACAAAAGACATAACTTGCTGATTATTCACAGCTCAGTGTTTATGTGTTTTAGGAAACGGTGGGAATCTGTTTGAGATTAACGCAAACACAGGGAACATCAGCATGTTGAAGCCGGCTAAAGTGGAGGGTACAATCAATCTGATAGTGATGGTAACAACTCAACTCTCACATGATTGTATCCAGTACATTCTGAACATATGGTCTGTGTCTTGAATGTGTCTCGAATATACTGGTGAAATATATTTTCACCAGTTTCACATCTCTAGAGAGCAGTATGTTCAAACCCTTTTGAGGATTTACTTTGTAGATAATCAATAGGATGCATTATACCTTTTTTCTCTTTACTGACTTAGTGATTTCATGTTCAGATTTTGTAAGGCTCTTATTTTATTACTCTGACATATTTCCTGTGCTTCAGCTTCAGCCCCTCTCCTCCCGCCAACACCTTAGTTCCCATAAATACAGAGGTGGGGGGAAATAGGGCACCATCTCTTCCATTTTTTGGTTGCAAGCAAAGTTTTCCTATAATTGTTGTGTTCAATGGTCAACTCATCAGTGAAGAAAGAGTTCAGGAGCCCGTTAATGATTTATGCTGAAATAATTATTGAAGCTTGGCCAAGGAGAAAAACTGAATTCATCAATACAACAAATGTGCATGATGTCCTCTCATATTCTGAAGTCTGCTTTCCTGCAGTACACTTTAAACCCTCTGGGTCTGCTTGTTCCTAATCAATCAAATGTATTTTCTAGTATTGCCTGCTTACCAGTCTCATATCTGTGGTGTCCAGGGATTATGTTTTGAAAGTTTTATTCTAAAAGGTAACTATATGTGACAGACAAATGTAATGCAGTAAAAACGTTACCTTGAAGGAGACATATGAAGTAACATAAAATATATATACTCCAGAAAAGTACAAGTATGTAAATATTGTACTTAAGTACAACTGATGTTATGTTTTTCTCTGGCAGGCCGCCCAGAGTAGTAACAGAAATCAGTTTGCCACCACCCCTGTCACTATCAGTGTTCAGGTGAAGAGCCTCCACCCTCCAAAGTTTCAGAAGCCTCTGTACGAGGGGGTCGTCAGTTCAATGGGCTCCATGGCCATGGATGGAGATACGCCGCTGTACATCCACGCAACAGATGAAGACTACAGTGAGGTAAAACAAGACTCCAGACTCAATAAAAGAAGAGAAAAAGCCAAACTAATCTAAAAAGTTTTAAGCTTCGCAGTGGTGAAAAAACTGATGCATCGTTAAAGCTAACGTAAACAACAAAGTGCTATGGAAAGAGACTAAGTAAGATGAAAATGACATACAGGATGTGTGACTTAAACCTTTGACTATCTGAGGAATCTGTCAACTACAACTTTCTTCAAATGAATACATGGGACAAACATTTATCTCCATCATACTTCTATCATCATCTTTATTTATCTGAGGTTGGACTTCTGTTTTCTTGTGGGACCCTGTCTCTCTGTAAATACGTAATGGCGCCCGACTGGAAAATTGGTGCCAAGAACTCCAAATATTCACATAATATCTTTAAAAAATCTTCTGGAGGTGTGTTTAACATTTACTTCTTATTTCAAATTTGGCTTTAGAAAAATGTCAGACAATTCTGAGTAAATGTTTCTATCTTGTAATAGTCACTGTACACACGTGTAGGTTGCGTTTTTTGTAGCCTGCGATACTAACTTTTCCAGGTTTGCCAACACTATCTTTGAATGTATGAGTGGGGGGTTGATGGTTTGATGACTTTTGCGAGTATACCTAATGTGCAGAACTAACCTTCTCATTTCGGTTGAAACAGGTTACAAATCCTCACATCGTGTACACCATTAGTGGGAGCAGTGATTTCACTATCATTAACAGCTATTTATTCATGACTAAGGATCTCCCAGCCAGCACATTAACCCTACAAGTAAGTTCAAAATCTAACAAAGGTTAATGCAACTGATTCATTATTTTCTTATTAAGCACCTGTTTTCCTCTGTGTACATCCAGGTGGTCGCAACAGACGGGTCAAACGATCAATCTGATACAGCTCAGCTCATTGTGCAGGTGATATCAGGTAGGACGCAAACCCTCAAAGACGGCTCTAACAAACAACACAACTATGAGCTTTAATTATAATTAAGCTGCATCTCAATCATAGCACATTTTAATGTAGACCAGCTTAGTGATGGATCTTAGATTTTCATATATCAGGGGCAAAAAAGTGGCGACAATTAACACAGAGGAGCCAATTATATGTCCAACATCCAATGTGGATTACTGATTCAGTAATGTGTACATTAAAGCGCACATTCTTAAAGCCACACATCATTGAAAATATTTGGAAAATGGTTCCTTGTTCAAGGACAATGTGTACTAAAATCTTAGAAAATTTTAATTCTTAAAAACATTTTCACATCTATTGTTAGTAAGTGACAAGTTAATAATAATAAAAAAGACTGCTGACAGGACAGAGGCTCTTTAGGGGCTGATCAGATTTTATAAGGGGCCAGTCCCCCCCTTGCCCCGACCCAGGATCTGCCACTTCTCTAGTTGTTAGGAATAAAGTGTTTGGCAGCACCTTTCTTTCCCCAAGACACGAATGATTCATCAGGTGGATCCTTTACAGCCCAACCTATCCCAGAATTTATTGCGCTTCAGTGACGAACCATTTTTCAAAGAGTTCATGGTGCAGCTAAACGACAAGACATCTGATGCCTTATTACCATGTACATGAACATTAACTCAACCAAACAGCTAATTATACACATGTAAAAAAAAAAAAGAGGCGGGATATATGAGGTGTTCTTCGTGGGCTTGGTAGGGTGCGTCCCCTGATGGACAGAGCCGCTGAATTGAGACCAAGTTAGTCTGTGCCTACTTACGCAGTTGTACAATGCTCATACACTATGCATGTCACATAAACCGAGGGTCTGTTCAGGCACAAATCGAAAGTGTTTCTTCTGCAGAAAGAGTTAATAGCCATTCCCCCCAAAGACAATGGGAAACAGCTCTGTGATTTCTTTATTGTAGGCTACACCCAAAACACACCCATGATAAATTACGAGACTGAGTTAAACCCTGTGAACCATATTTAGCAGTTCAAATGTAATGGTAAAACTACCTCTGCCTACCATCCCCCCCTCTCCCTTCATCTCCGTTAGACATGTTGTACACTGTATAAATACTTTAAACATATATACCTCTTCATTTATGTTAGACATTGTCTTCTAATGTTGTTGATGTGCTCTGTTACACACACAATCTATTGCACCTCTGTCTGAGAGGGATCCCTCACCTGCAACTCTCTGAGGTTTCTGTGTTTTTTTCCTGTTGAAATGTTTTTGTTAGTTTTTCCTCACTCTTGCTGAGGATGTCTCACCTTGTTAATCCATATGTGGCAAAACAAAATTTGTTTATATGGGTGAAACAAATCAAATATCAGTGGTACAGTGGTTGGTATACTGTCATTTAACAGTAGCAAAGTAGATTCCTGGTTTGAATCCCAGCTTGGAGTTTTAGGGGTGCCTGCATGTTTATTCTGGGCACTCCCACTTCCTCCTTCAGTGAATGACTGTTTGTTTGTGGCCCTGCGATATGCCAAGCTCAGGCAGAGACATTCTTTTTTTTTTTTTATTTCCTTAACAAGATGTAGTCATTTTTTCAATATTTGCGTTGATTTCTCATTGTACATGTACCTGTATTTCAATATGCCAAATGATATGAACTGCTTTAGTTTTGTTTCTCTGTGCTCTTTATGTGTGCAAAGTGTTGAAAGCAAAGGTTGAATTCCTGCACAATGTCAGCACTAATTTTACTAGAGACAACATTTTGGTTGTAACACTTTAGGTGTCATCCAAAAGGAACTTATTGAACATATGTAGCGTAGTTGATGTGGAATGTTTCATTATGAAGAAGCAGCCAGTCTTGTAGGCTTGAGTGTGTGGGATTCATCACTGTTGAATGTGTGCAGCGTAAGTATAGGTGTGGTAAATTAATATTTGATTCCTTTTTATGCATGCTTTGATCAATTATTTCTTGCGGGTTGAGCTGCCATCAAACAAAAACGTAGGCAATCCATTGGCTGCTCGTAGCCAGTTTCAGAAAAGTCCTCAATCCGTCAGGTCTGAGCAAATACATCAAGGCGAAGATTCGAAGGTAGAAACCACTAAGTTTCAAAGTGTGCTCTTCTCCCAGGTCTCACCACCACCAGTTTCCCTTTGAGCACCACAAACATTATGACCACAACGCCCCTAGGGGAACCCACCACCTACAGCAAGACCACTGAGGATATTGTGTCCACCACCAACCCAAATGTGACCACTGACAGCATCTCAACTGCCATCCCCAGCACCAGTGCAAGCATATTCTCCACCACACACCCTAGTATGTCCACTGCCACTGAAGGCAGCGATTCAACCACTAAAACCAGTATAACCACTGAAGGAAGCGTCTCCCCTGGCAGCACAGCTCATCCCCCCACAGGTGGTTGCAGTAGCCTCTCCTTCATATCAAGTATTATCCTTCTGGAGAAAATTGTATCTAGCAAGTTATCAGGCAGTAACAAATATCAACACATATGAAAGTTTTTTCCAGGCAACCAAGACAGAGAATACAATAATTCCATCTGTAAATGCATGTAAAGAACAATGTCCTATTGACATTCAAAGCAACCACCTACAGAGATTTGTTATGCAATTATAGCAGTTAGTTTTGAAAAGGAGGGCATACCCCCCAAAAAACTAAAGACCTCCAAATGGGTTTATTCCTAACTTTATCGAAAAGTGTGATCTTTTAGTTTGAGTGCAGGACTTTCATGTTCTGATGTGTTATGCTCTTGCTCAAAACCCTCCGCATGCATTCAAAAAGCCCCTGCTTGTGCTTGGATCTGCTCTGCTTGTGCTCAAACTGTGAGCCATGTTGCTTGGACAGATTTTCTGCGCTCCAGCTTCAGTTCTTTGCTTTGCCCTAACATTGCTTTTGTGGACGTGTCTTTCTGTCTGTCTTTCTCTCTTGTAATGCATGTGTGCTTGGGACAAGTTATTTTTTTTCCGATTGTCCATATGTTTTTATACATTTCAAACATAATTCAGCTAAATGTGAGTAGTTATTACCAAATCAACTGTCAGCTTTGTTCTTAGTTGGTATCTTGAACTATACACAGCAAAGTTGACATTTGGTTAGTCTGTACCCTTCAACTTACTTAGCTACTAGATTGTCTCACTGGAGTTAGCCATTACTATAATTATGAACACCTGAAAAGTAGCTAAACAATGTAGTATTAGGGCCACTTAAATAAAATAAGTAAATTAATGAGAAATTCTCATTTTATAGGGAGAATAGTCCGTCATATGGGTTAAAAGGATCAGTTAGGAACGTCTTGTAGTATTAAGTACAAGTTTGAAAAATTAAAAATCTATTTTCATTTTAGCTCCTCATCATCATTTGTATCAGGACTTGTGTGAACTGTCTATCTTAAATGATCTAGGAGTTAACCCCCGGCAAGCATGGATTCTCCCTGCTTGGAGTCTACTTCATTTCTTAAATATTTTTGTTTCATTTATTTTCATAATATTTGTTCTATTGCTCATTGAATCACTAATATTACATAATATTTACAAAATCTCAATTGCCTTTTTTCACTTTTTGGCAAACTACAAGTACGAAACACAACAAAAGACGCAAACTTAGGCTGTTTATCCGAAACACAACAAAAGACGCAAACTTAGGCTGTTTATCCCGACAAACGTGGGTATCCCACAAGTAATTCCTCCAGATGAATTGTTTTTCCTTTTTCTTCTGCTTCACATCAAATTTTCACGGTACTTCTAGTCTGATCTTGTTCAAAGAGGTTAAATATCCAATCAGTTTGACCACCGAATTTAATGTTTAAATCTCTTTCTTTGGAAAGCTTACAATCCCTCAACCTTTTTGCGGACTATTTATGGTTTTAAATATAGCCCTGATTTGTCATTTGCTACTCTTTTAACAAGATGAAGATTGCAGTCACATAAAAAATTCATCACCTAGGGAAGTCTCAGGTATAAGCGTTTTTCATTGACAACTTTATAAAGTGACTTTTTGTCCTTGCAGTTATCATAGCATCAGGCAGCTATGATCAGGAGGACATGATAGCCCTCGGTGTGACACTGGGTGTCCTGCTGCTTGTCTGTCTGGTGGTCATCGGTGTGCTCAGCCATCGCATGAGGAAAGGCAAAGCAGACTGGAAGAAGATCTACGAAGTCAGCCTGTTTCAGAGCTCTGTGAGTTCAAAGTTCATAATAAGGCAATGTAAACGCAAAGAAACATGTTCCAAACCTCCAGACTCATCCCTGCTCCTGTTTAAAGATAATGTACAATTTAGAGATACATGTTTTGAATTGATCAAACTTGACTTTTGTATTTTTACCAGATGTCAATAAATAGACATATATCTAATTACCATTCTGATTTCCACATTAGTTGCTGTGGATTTAGTCAGCCTTCTTTTCTCTTGGATGATCTTTAGGACTAAATTTCTAGATGATTAAATGACCTTTCCTTTAGCAGTATCATCTTCGCTGTGCTGCTAAGACTGCTAAGCTAAATCACCAGGATGTTGAACTTGACTTCACGAAACCTCAAAACTACTCAACTAGAAATCAGTTTGACTTTGATTAGCTAAAGGCTCATCTTTGTGTTTGGTTAGCTTCAAAACGTTTAGTTTAGTAAAGAATCTGTAGGTGAAGGACAAGATTTTGAAGCAGGAGGCTTTCTGGATACCGTTCAGCAAAAGAAGCAAACCACATTGACCAAAGTGTCCTCTGAACTGAAAAAACTGTTTTGTGTGGAGAAATGTTCAGTTTGTTAGAATCTTGGCCCAGATATTGTCACTTGGAGCCCCATACTGGCCATTGGTCACCAACCTTTTCAAGCCCAAGATCACTATTATGAATTCATATTTACAGCATCTGTTCAAAAAACAAAAGCTTCTCAGTTCAACAATATCTTTTGCAGAGGAGCTGCTACAGCAGCACAATCATTTTTCATAGGCTTTGCCTGGAAAATGGCCACACAAATGACTATTGCCTTGTATCAAAGTAGTCCTGAGTACTCAGATAAATACCAGTACTCTACACTATGAGGCTGATCATCATATTTCACATTAAAAAAAAAAAATTTATAAAATAATTGATTTGGTCAACAGAAATGCTGGGGTTCTTTTATTTTGAAACGCCTACAGAAAGTGTTGCAACCATTTATGGTTGTAACATAAATTCATCTGATTAACATTAAAACTCAGGTTAAAGACATTTTTCTATGTTTATTCTACTGTCAATCACAATGTTTATCTGTCTATGACACCAACAGACGTATTTCCAACCCTTCCCGAAAACGTTTCAAAGTAAAAGCACTCCAGCGTTTCACTTTCTGAATCCATTTATTTGTTCTAACTGGGCTTTTAATATTATGGACAGACCGGAAGATGGGCGTCTTCCTACTGTAGAGTCCTGACATTTAGTTTAGTACATAATCGAAACATGCATTGAAGGAAATAAAGTAGATAAATCAGCAGCTCTGCCACCAGTAGCGGACACAGAGCATGTGTGAACAACAGACACCGCAGAACTACAGTCAGTGGGTCCAGAGAGTGAGGGATCCAGGGTAAAGACTGTCGATATTAACAAGTAGATCACGATTGACGGGTTGGCAACCACTGCCATAGAGGCTTATTCATTGTCTGATGATAGCCGATGAGCTCTGAGATTTGGATCAATCAATTTGGCTTTGTCTCAGGTGGCTATGCAGGTTGTTCATGACTTTGGCGGTTTGTCCCAGATTTAAATAGTTACCTTGTTCTTGAACTGTTTTCTCTCCCTGATTGTATTGTCCTGCCAAAGCTGGGTCAAAGCTCAGGTGGTCGGAAGAAGGGTGTCCAATACACCAATGAGGCCTTCCAGAATGATGAAGATGGAGGAAGCACAGGCTCTAGTGGCCCAGAAGGGGGAGTGAGTGTGGAGGCCATTGTTAAGTCTTCACTGCCACTGCACGCCCTCCTGCCAGATGATACCATGGAGGGCTTAGACACGGCCGAAAATGAGAAGGAGGTGAAACCCATCCTGACCAAAGAGAGGCGCATGGAGGAGGGATACAAGGCAGTTTGGTTTAAGGAGGACATCGACCCCAATGCCAAGGAGGAGGTGGTGATTATCCCAGACAGAAGAGAGGATGACAGTGATGAGGAAGACGAACCTGTCAACAAAACCCCAAAAGTAAATTTCGATGACACAGATCTGGACAGCGGACTTGGTGTAAAGATGGGGGATCAGCCAGAGGACTCAGATGATGATGAAGAGATTACTTCTGATCTGTGAGAGGAGATGAATGACAGGGACGTAGCAGGAACCGCCTTTAATAAAATATGATGATTCATCAGCTGCTATCGCCATCACAACTAATGACAGAGGACCATAGAAATAGACTCCAGGCTGTAGACTGGAGAGATAAAGAAGCTTAGTAAGGTCTCAGAGTTCTTAATTTATGTCTTAAGTTTCAAAGTAAATGGAAACTTATCCAGCCTTAATTTTTTGTATAAATGCTGATTAAATGATCGAATGTAATGTAACCTGCTAAAGATGCTATATAAATGTGCTTGAGGAGTTTGAAGCAGTTGAAATCAATGATAACCAGAGCTACCTGTTCACATGATGGGAAGCTGCTAAAGGAAATACTTGGCTGTGTAGGCTGTTTAGTGCTGATAAATGAATACATCATGCAGAGAAGTAAAACGTCTCAGGTACAAACAGCAGGTGTTTAAAGAGAGACATATGATCTGCTTTTACTGTCTAGGACAATAAAACAATTTCTGCTGATACTGAAGACTATAAAACATTATAAAAGAAACAAACAGAATGTCTAGTACATAGTCCAGAGCACTTATCACAAATGTTTGTCAGAGGTCTCACTCAAATACACATCTTGAACTTAAACAACACAAAACTAATGTAAATAAGTGTTTGGCCCGAAACATTGTGTTGTAATTATTAAAAAAAATAAACTAATGAAAAATGTGGTTTGAAATTGATGATTTATAAGTTTTTGTGTTGAGTTGTTAATAACTGCTTTGTTTGATCCTGAACAAAATTATAAATACAAAGGTAATACTTAATAATCATCAGAATACTATACTTAAGAAAGGGCCACCTCCAGAGGGTGACACCAAAAGGCTGAAGCAGGTACTGCACAAAAAACATCATTTGACAGTGTCAGTGTTTAGTGTTTGATTTTACTTAAATTAGAAAAGAAATGTACATCACATTTTAATAACAAATATCATTTCATTTAAAAACTTTACAGCTATTTGTACAATAAAAGCACTTTATAAAACCCTTACAACTCAACAGATTGACATATATTAACCTAAACTGAAGAAAAAACTATAAGAGTTATAGGTAAGATAGTGGAGACAGATTAAATGACGCAACACAGTTAACATATTGCAAAAAGGAAGACTGGGAAAACATTTAAGATAAACAAGATAGAAAAATACTTGGCAATGAAAGAGCTTCGCCCTGATCACACCAAAAACTGCCAGAGTGAGACTATGTATAAAAACCTTATTTTACTGTTGAAACTTTTATATATGAAACTGCCTCCTTATGAGAAAAAAAATGTAATTTGGCTTTTTTTTTATTTTGTGGTAAAAAAGCTCCTTGATTTTGAATGATTCTATTTCTAGCAGAATAATTGATATGTCAATTGACAGATTATCAACAATGGCAAATTGGTATTTATCTTTACTCAAGCACAGTTTCCAGATCATCAATTGAGCCATTTTTCAGTTTTTTGGATCCCAAAACCATTGCAATGTTTCTAATGTTTTGTGGACCAAGCAATTACTTGACTGAAAAAATAATTGGCACACAGGAAACGATAACGACAATGATTGTCAGTACAAGAATTGAAATTAAATTTCACTGACACTTCGCACATTTTGTTCAGAAAACAGAAAACCACAGTTTAAGATCGGCAGTGATCGGCAAGGACAGTGACATTTTAAAATGTTCTTGCACTTTGACATATTAGGAAACATTTCATTAATCTGCAAAAAAATTGATTTTTCAGTTAGTGCAGAGAGGTGAGCACATGATTGTGTTGCTTTAGCTTGTTTAGCTTAGGCCAATTAGGTTGACGGTGAAAAAAAGCTGATTTTGAAACAGGAGCTTAACTGCACAGAAGAAATGTCGATCAGCATCAGGTTATGATGGAAGTTAAAGCCAAAAGTCAAGTGCTGTGATCAATAAAAACTTGCATTCCAGATATTCACATTGTTTGAAATTGTTAAGCCCTTAGCCGATTAGCAATCCTTAAACAACTAGTTAGGTCAAATATACAAGTAAAATTTTTCAAGTTGCTAATACCTCTCAGCTTATTGGATAAGACTTGGTTGTATCCGATTACAACATATGAACTTTAAGCTAAAACAAAAAACATAAAAGCTGAGGTTAATTCTCTCCTTTACATTAAATGTTAGAATTGGTTATAAAACATTTACGTTACATAGAGTAACTGTCTCCAACCACCACATAAAAACACACTGTAGTAATAAGTGATTAGAAGGCTGCTGTAAAGTACAACAATCATTTCATTCCCTGAAGACACAAATGATGAAATTGAATGAGGTTTAGACATATTTTCCGATAAACTTTGTTCAGTAAATTGACAGTTATCATTTCAGTAATGATTTCAGTACAAAAAAATGCTGTGGATTTTCTTCTCAGTAAAAATATCGGCACAAACACAATGGGCCTCATGCAGACATTTATATTTAATACTAAAATTCTTATTTATTAAATTAGAATGTTGGAAGCCAGATTCACTGAAACAATTAGAAATTGTGACTAATATATAGGCTGGTCAAGGGGACGAACATAGACTGTATTTAAAGAGGGACGAATCGACAAATTGAGATAAAGGTCGTAACGGTCATAAACCCAGCCTTCTCCATGTTAGCAGATGGGACATGGCCCCTGAAAAATATAAATACATTCTCCTCAAAGATTGGTTCTGTCCTTTTAAATTGTTCTTATCACACGTTTGCTCAAGTTTTTTCATCACTAAGCTCGATTTTTGTTTTCCACTGTGAAGAAAGGCTGTTCGTGGGTCGTACCACAGATCTTACCCACTTGGCATCTTTGTACGAATCAAAGAGTAAATGCTAAACGCTAATCATGAAAGGCCAGAAATTCTCTAAAATCACTGGTATGGGCCTTATTTCTTTCATAAGGCCAAACATGTATGTGCAGCTTTCCAGTGCAGTACACCAGGATGGAAATAAAATGAAATGACATGACACAGATGACTGATGGGCTGGAGATGAAACCAACTGCTTCATCAGATAAAATCCAAATGCAGAACTTCGCTTAAATTGTAAACCATCGATTTTACAGTGTGAACAAAATAGTTTCCCTGCAGATATTTGTTGATTAAAAGGGATACCAAGTTACTGAGGGATTATTTGAAATAGAAAGGGCTGCATTTCATTGGGAACATTTTAACAGCAATTGAAAAAAAAGTGCATGCAACAGAAAATAACAAGTAACTAGTGCTTTGATTATAGTACAGGTAACCCCCACCCTCCCCCATGTTCTTAAACAAGCCTATATATGTTTGTGCACTTCATTTGAATTTCAGATTATACTTTGATTTACAATTAGACATATCATGATGTCTTTTGTGGGAACTTTATGTATAATTGTTTGACAATTGTGATTTGTAATCCTAATCAATCTGACATGTAATTGGAAACATAAATTTGAAATACCTAATTTCCTACCAATCACTAATGTAAAGATACTGACTTCTTCAGCTCGACCACTGATGAGGTGATGCTGACCGTAAAGAAATCAGACCAGCAGCTCAAACTGGAGTCAGCAGCTGTTTACGTACGTCCCTAGTGGAAAAAGTGAAACAGATCCAGTGTTTGTTTGAAGGCAGCCATCTTGTGAAGGTGTTACTACGTCTCTGGGCTGGTGGCTGTAGACACGGACAAGATCTTGATGTGCTGAGTGGAGATGGCGTCGAAGGCTTCGTCTCTGTGCATCATCGCACCGAACACCATCGGCTGCAACAGAACACAGGGAATGTTTCTGTCTCAGACTCTAGAGGAAGCCTTTCTATATGCAGTCAGGGTATATACTTTCATATTAACTCAAGCACTGTACCTGTACTTCAACATTTCCACATGCTATGCAACTTTGAAGTTCAGGGTTTCCCCCTTTCCGTTTTCTCTCTTCGTAAATACAGCTCCTGATTATTCAGAGCAGACTAAACGCCCCTTTCAGATAGAAAGTGATTTGCAGGGTGTTCAGCAAATTGCCTTCTGTCACCCCTGTGTTTGTGCTATGCTGGCCACTGGCTACATAGTAAAATAGGCAGAGTTTTCTGTTTGTTTTTTTCCCTGCCTACAGAAAGCTACCTGACATTAATGTTTGACTCAGACACTTTGTAAAAATGGTTTACAACTTTCCTCCCGAGGTGTCCATATACATATAAAGCAATTTCCTATTATTCGGGGGAACTCACACAATATACACACACACACATTCAATAGATTATTGATAGCCGACCCACACTCAATGTTTCCCAGCCGGCCAAGCTAAGTTTGAAGAAAAACTTTGAAATTAAGTTTGATTGGGTTGGTCATGTTGGCTGAGCATTTTTAAACCTCACATGTCTTTAGTTGGGGAGATTAGGCAATAACCATGCATGTCAGGGGCAGGGTAACATAAACTAGTGATGTGTCCTCCCGTGTCGAGGCTTCGAAGCGTGTGTCGAGTAATCGAGGATGATTTTTATGAAGCGCGTATCGAGGCTTGTGTTGATGACGTATGTGATGACGTTCGAAGCCTCGCGAGCCGGCCGAGCACGTCACTGATTCAGGAAAGGGTTCGCGGGTTTGGTTTGCGATTCAAAATAAAAGGGGCCGCGAAACGCAATTGATTCCCCCCCCCCACACTACTTGTCTTGGGACTTTATTGTGCGTTTGCTTGGAATATATTCTGAGTATTGGAGGGAGAAAAGGAATTTATTTGCTAACTTGTACAAACTTGCGGTATTTTTTCTTTGTACCCCAACCTTATCTGTGCGCTGTGAAATGATCGTTTCTAAAGCAGGCGAAATTATTTAAAAAAAAATTAATCCGCCTGAAACCCAGCACTGTTGAGAAGCTGTTGTTTTTAAATAAAAATAAATTAACTGTTATCCATTTTGTACGTGTACGTGTATTGGCATCACAAACATCATTAATTCGTTTATTCAATTCAAAGCTTCACACACCAAAGCCATGGTTTCAGTATAATTACATTACATTTAATGTCCACTTGATGGCGCAGTAGAGCAAATGAAGCACCATGAAGCTTCGGCCCATGAGCGAACCAATTGGATGGAAAGCTTCAAAGCTTCATGAAGCTTCATCTCGCCATCACTAACATAAACTCAGTGCAGCTTTATAATAACTGCATGTTACTCGGGCCAGATTAGAACACAAAAAACAGACAGCTGTCAGGCTCGATTAGTTTTCTCTTGGGCTTGAATGGGTTAGGACAGAAACATGGAGCCAAAGCTGCACTTTAACACACAATAAGCTCCTTATATTGGATTTAAGATTCATCAGGTGGACAGAAACATGCCGGTATATGTCTCTGTGACCGCTGAACATGTGAATATGCAAGTTCTTATAGAGGTTCTGATTGTTTACAGCAACATAAAAAAGTCAGTTATGTGAGGTTTAAGGAATTATACTTGAATAGTAATAGTGTATGCTGTACCATTGCTACTTCGTGAATACTTTTTCTGCCACTTATCAGATAGGTCCAGAATCCCCACACTCCCCTAACGAGGCTCCTCACACTGAGCTCTTACCTTTTGGGTCGATGGTGTTGCTATGGAGATGCCCATCCCAGATCCAGGCAGCACTGACAAAACTTTGTACTGTGAGGGACAGAGGACACATTTGAATTATTACAAGTCTTGGAAACAATGACATGTAATGTAATGTAATAACATCAAGACAAAGAAGACTGAACATTGTCTGAGTTTCTCAACAAAAGAGATTAAATCCAGGAAGTTGGAAAAATGACTTTATCTGAGAGTGAAAGAGAGTTTTATCTTTTATCAATGATACATTTTCATGGAAGCTTTAGTTTTTTTCTGCACTTTGTTGTTGTGTAACTTGGTTTAAATCTTTGAAGGTTTCAATTTTGCACACCAAATATTTTTAGTTATTCCAGTTAGTAGTTTGTAGAGCAGAGGCTTAGACCGGAGTCTGACTTGAGGTCTCTATCGAACCTTATGGTGAATAAATAACCAATGAGCAGAGTGAACGGGAGCATGTCAAATGGAGTATATACAGTATATACACACATGTATTTTGTCTAAAGCAGCGTTACAGAAGACAGAGACCTGGTTTACCTTCTGGAGTTCTTTAATGTCGAGCAGTTTGATGACTTTGTTCTTCTTGGTTGATCCAGACCTGGAGCTGGAGCTCTCGAAACACAGATGACTGAGGAGACAGAGGAGACACACTTAACCCCTGTTCACACAGACATTCAGAGACTGAAACTGATACAGACGATAAGACCCTGTGAACGCTGCTGCTGGACACTGAGATTCTAACACTCAATCTGGACACTTTATTTCACAGCTCCACCAACAAGACCAGTACCATCCTGACTGAAGATACAGGAAGACAACTGCATAACATTTATCATGAAACTCTTTATTTTAAAACAACTGTCGAACTTATCCTGAAAAAAATTGTTGACAACCTATTTTACACAATGAATATGAGGCATAAATAAATAGTAAGTAATTGTTAAGAGACCCATTTGGTTTGCTTATTTGTTTTTGGGTTGATGTGTAGAGCGAGGGGGCAGGGAACCACTGACACTCCTCAAGGGGGGTGGGGTTAACACTCTAGTGGACAACTCGACATGCGTGGCGACACACACCTGAGAGACCGAGTAGCGCAACGGCAGCTGACAGCTGGTGGCGACCCAACAGACCAACGGTATGTGTGAAGCTTACTTTCTGCTTGTTTGTTTCGCTCAAGTGTTTGAAACATGTATTTAAAAACACATTGAAAATAAAAGTCCAACATTTTGTGCGCATGCTGTTCATCTGCAACACATGAGACATAACGTGAAGCAAGTTGTGTGTTATAAAAACATGGCAGAACGATGTAGGCAGGTGAGGGCTGTAACAGCAGGAGAACTCTTAGCATTTGTTAGCTATGGCCAGAGATAACTAACATCTACTGTTATCTAATTGCCCTGATATTATTTCAAGACTGACATTCTGGGTTGTCGACCTTCGATAAATAATGATCATAATTTTATTAATAATATGTATCATGTCAATATAAAACTTACCATTAGTAATTTTTTTACATTATCACATTTTAAGAAAATACCTCAATGATACTGATAACAGATAGATACAAACCAACTGAATACACAACACGGACTGAATTAAATGTTAAAATGTTTTAGATATTTGCTCTGCTCTAATAAGCAGCATATTGACTGTAAGCAACATCAGATATCTTTTCTACCAATGTGAGCTGGTGTTTGGCTCTTCGATACCAGAAAAAAACTTATTCAAATCCGCTATTCTCAATCTCCGTGAACTCTCACTGATCACCTGTGTCAGATGTTTCCGTGACGTTCTGGTTCAGTCTCCTTGTTGTTCACATTGTGCAGCTCTATCTATAAATCTGACAGGAAGTGGAGAGCTTACTTCTCAGTGACGTAGAGGACACCGTTGCGGATGTAGTCTGTCGGCGTCTTCTTGTCTCTGTTGATGAGGCAGCAGCGCCAGCCGTTCTCACACGCTTAAAAACAACAACACAGTGATTAAAACACACCACAGTGCCGTCTTTCACGCATGAATCACGGGTTTAGCCAGATTCAAAATGTTGATAATGTGACATGAACATCGCATTTTTGTTGAATCTGGGAAGTCCTTAAGGACGACTCATACATGAACTCATTCTCAAATACAAATTACTTGCTTTTTACTTGTAGCAGCCCAGCTGACATTTACTTTGCATATTGTAAATAAATGACTTATTCCAGAAGTTTAGACTCTATTTTTAACTTTCTTTTTAAGAAATAAATATTCCTAATTTTACATAATTTGTAAACTTTTGGTCTCCTTGTGTTTTATTTGAGAATAGTGACCCCAGAGCAGCTGAATCAATCTGAGGATTCAAGATGGTACCTAAGTGAAGACTGATTTTATTGTCACACGATGGACGCTTTTGTGTTTGTTATTTTTGTTCCTCATAGAAAGTATATCTCTGGACATGCATAATGTAATAAATGATATCTTAAGATGTCGAATTACAAATAAGGCAAATTCAGGTAAAAAAAGATGTCACTCCTTGTTTCAAATCTTTACGGCTGAGCACCCCCCCTCCTGCAGTTCATTCCTCACTTGTCAGAGGGCGCTCACTCTCCGGCAGGTTGAAGACATCGTGGAAAGCTCCTCTCTTGGTGCTGTAGTATCGTCCTCCGTCCTCGTCTCTGCTCACACCTGATGGGGCTGCAGCACTGAGGCTGCCTCGACCCCCTGCAGCAGTAACCTGTACAGGTGGATGGGAGGGAAGGGGGTGGGGAAATACAGTGTCACCCTTCAACAGTATTTTTTATAATCTCTAAATGTATGTATGTACTGTAAGAGGTCGATGCTCCTCATGAAAACAAATTTAATTAATCACATTTATTAATCAAAAAATTGACATTATACCGTTTTCAGATTTCTTTAAACACTCTGGAATCATCGGCTTTAAAAAAATCCATCAAAGAAGAAGACCTATCTTTATTTACAGTGTCCTATCTTACCTTAACTTCGGCATCGGGCCTCAGCAGGGATACATCACTACATTTGCATAAAACCTGAAAAGCCAGGTTAAATTTGTCCTGAGGGTGGCGCTAGCTAGAGGAAAATTCATGGGGTCATTAAAGTGTAAAGGGGAACACGAATGACATCGGGACGTTTGTTGAGACTTCTCACTCTACAATGGAATTTCACCAAACAAACACATCACTTCCACTATTGATCAGCTGATCAGTTTCATTGATTATTTGATGGCTCTACGTGAACACTACTGATTGTGACTGTACACAACGCAAACACATACAAACACAACAGGAGCCTACCTGTTCACACTCAGACAGCTGAGAGAGAAAAACAACAACTCAGACAATTGAAATCAGACTAGAGACTGGGACCAATGAGAAAGTGTTCGCTGGTGGAGGATTTATACTGTAAAACACAGTTTGTAGTTTATAACTGAGAGTGTTTCCACTGCACGTTTCGAAGGTTCTTCAGGATTTTCATTTTGAAAATAAGTCTTAAGAGATTCATATGAAACTAAAAGATGTTAGCTTGTTATTTTATCTCAAATTCCAGTCTAGATGATTTATTGAGGAAAAAATTTGTAAAAATAAATAAATAAGTAAATAAATAAATAAATATACTGGATGGCTACTGCAGTGATTTTCAACCAGTGTGCCGCGGCACACTAGTGTGCCGTGAGAGATCGTCAGGTGTGCCGTGGCAAATTATCTAATATTACCTAATTAACCATTGTCGAGTGTCTGTGCAAGGGGTGCCCAATACGTCGATCGCGATCTACCGGTCGATCGCACGACTGGACAAGAGGCAGTCAGGCACGTTTTTCTGTTTTCAGGCACGTTTTTGCCACACAAATATTACATTATTTGTGTGGCAAATAATGTAATACTCTTCTATTCCAGTGGGTGGAAAGTATTTCTGACAATTGAGAGGTCCGATTACTCAAAGCTGCTTGCAACTGATGAGTGGTGTGCAAAGCTGGCATACCTGGCTGATATATTTCATCATCTGAATGAACTGAACACACGGATGCAAGGCCGAAATGAAAACCTGCTTACAAGCACTGATAAAATAAATTGATTCCGTTTAAAGGTGCAGCTCTGGCAACAACATGTGCAGCGTGGCAACCTTGATATGTTCCCACTCACTGAGAAACGGCATGATGTCAACACTGCTGCAATGTGCGAGGTGATAGGCACACATTTGAAAACTCTTGAGGAGAAGTTGTCATTTTATTTCTCTTGAGCCTTCACAGAATGTCCTGACTGGGTTAGGGACCCATACAGCTCAGCATCAGTTGCTGGACAGGACATGACTTTACAGGAGCAAGAGGAACTCATTGAACTGAAACAAGATCGTGGTTCAAAGCCAAACTTTGCTGATCTTCCTTTGGACTTTTTTTGGTTATCTGCTGCCAAGGAGTTTCCAATTCTGGCCAACAAAGCTATTTGGACATTGATCCTGTTTTCCACAAAATATCTGTATGAGCTGAGCTTTTCAAGCTTGACTGCGATAAAAACTTAAAACAGAGAGACTGAGAGCTGTTGAGGAAGAGCTTTGTGTGTGTCTTTCTTCCATTCCTGCCAGGATATCAGTTTTGTGTTCATCTAAACAGGCCCAGGTTTAACACTGAGTGAGTATAAATACATTTAGAAACTATATTACTAACTATATGTATTATATGACCTGTGTTAGGCCATAGAGTGTCATTTTGTGTAACTTTGTTGGTGGTGTGCCCCAGGATTTTGTAAATGTAAATAATGTGCCGCGGCTCAAAAAAGGTTGAAAATCACTGGGCTACTGTGTTAAAAGACAGTAATATAAGTCCAGTGCAGAACCTCTGCTGAATTAATCCTGAGTGAAGCAAACATCTTGATTGGTTATTAGTTAGTTGACATTCATGGCCTGCACTTGATTTGTGTGTTTTTTGCGGTGGCTCACGGTAAAACATGAACTCTCTTGATGATTTCAATCAGGATTTTTTGCATTTTTCATATTAATATCTACATGTTTGACGCCAAGTTGATTGAATCAGTCTTCTATATATTGTATGTTTTGACAGGGGTGATGGGGAGACACGAGAACACGATGAATGAACTTATCTGTTTTCCTCTGGTATTTCTGCACATTTTAAACAAAATATTTAATTTCAAGTAAAATTATTTTTTTATATGTACCTGTAAGTATTATTCTGGTTTTGTAAACATTGGTGCACATATTGCACCCTCACTTCATGTGACTCAGTGATAAAGTGAGCCACACACTGACTGACTCCAGAGCAGTGCAGTGCTCTGTGGGCTGCTTGTTTGGACTGACCCGTCTGTTCAGGGTGGTGCCGCTGCGCTCCTTCAGCTGCAGGTCGGTGGGCAAGTTGGTCCAGATTATGTAGGGGGTGTCGAAACGCTGCCTCAGCTTGGGGGAGCTCTTTAAGATGAAGTCGATGATGAAGAACTTTATACCTGCATACACGGCTGACAAGGGGAAGGAAGAGGAAGATGAGTCATTAGACAGTGCTGAATTAGACTCTGCACTTGTATCTGATATGTGCAGATACACGTGACTCCAGTGGGAAGATAATATTTCTCTATGACAACTGGGTGTGTAAATATAATCAGAATATATGAGAACTGTGATATCCTAGTTATTTCTTACACTTTCTGACCCAATAGGTATAATAGGTAACCACAATAAAATGTCGAAAAAAGCTAGACCTATTTTATATATATAAAGTAAGGGTCCATTTCATTTTGGTCGTCTGTAAGTGACAGATGTGTAATTTGGATGTGTAAGAGACTTTTTAATGTAGTTTTCAACCACTTTTTTTTACATTAAACTCATGAGAATTCCTTTTGTAAGGATAAGGTACGTTTATTAAAATGTGTGTAGTGATTTATGATAACGATTACTTTTACTAAATATTTCTGTCGTATCAAAATGCTGCACCTTTTTAGTTTAATTCAACAGCACCAGAATAAAACCATGAAACCATTAAATCAATACTTCATGTAGAATTGAATGCAGAAGGTTGTATAAACATGAATTAACAATTTCCACTTTGCCCAGGAACCCTATATCAATCTTCCTCGTTTTTTCAAACAAAAATAGAGTGCATATATATATATATATATATATATATATATTGACAGTATATATAACATTTACCTATGATGAATCCCAGCAGTTTGTATGGCAGCAGGCAGGAAGAGACGAAGGCCACCCATAGACCAACATACAGCTTCTGAGTTAACTCTGGCTGCACCCACATGAACAAACTGAACACACACAGAGAATTATTCAATATCTGTGTATGGACCACAATTTCAGTCAGACTTAGAACAACACATGTGCAGACAAACTCACTTCTTTATTTTCTCCAGAATGTTGGCCATCCTCCCAAACAGATTCTATGTGGATCAACAAAAAAGAAAAGAAAAGAAAAGAAAGGTCGGTTTTGTGTCTGAACATGTGCCCAACTTTTACAGTGTGTGCTCCCTTTCAGAAGATGTGATACATTTATAATGACTATTCAGTCTGATCAGAAGGCGTAAACAATTAATTCTGTCCAGCTTTCTATGAATTGAATTAATTATTTAGAGGTTTCTTACAAACCAACAATAGTATTCACAAAAACTATTTTTATCTTTCTGACCAAATGCAAGTTCCACATGTTGATTTCCCCTCATTTCACCCTGAATTTCATTGCTTCAGGAAATTACTGTCACAATTTCAACTTTCTTTAGTGGTCAATCATTTAATTGCAGTTTACTGTCACAACTTTTGAGATGTAAAATAGGTGGCGGGAGGTTTCTGTGGTGATGAAGAGGTTCACCTGTGCTTTCTGAGCAACGTCCAGAACCAGCTGGAACTTCTCAGACACAGTCAGGTCTTCTTTAGGAGGCTCCTGGAAAATAAAGTGGAAACGGAGCTGTAACATCACATACTGACACCAGAAAATCCCCTGACATCAGCTAGACACCATCCTAAACACACTTCATATAAAAACACAATCTAGTACATGTCAGTCAAAATGACCATCTTCAATTTCTCATCATCAAACATCATTACTCAGTTTAAAGGCTGATGCAGAAGGTAAAATAAAAAATAAGATGTATAAGGTGAAGAGAGTTTGCTCACCACTTGCTCTGAGACTTCAGGTACGATGCTCCACTGGATCCTCCAGCCTCTAAGAGCAGCGCATCATGGATATAAATGAGATCATATCACAATCACTACACGTGTATGTTCCAGAACTTCCAGTCCAGATTTATATCCAAACTAATCAAAGGAAAAGCTTCATGTGTTTTATGATCAATGACATGTACTATATATGAGCATAATCAACAGGCCGGCATATCACAACTCAGAATGAAAATGCTCCTCAACTGGATGTCAGCTGGTTTAATGGTTCTGTGATTGGAACCACAGTGGACCCTAGTCTTGGACTTTGTGTATTTCTTGACATTTTGCAGATATGTATGACCTAGTGTACTTTATAGTAGAAACTAAACTCAAACTAAAACTAAGATGCATTCAGTGTATCAAAACTTTCCACTGAAAAAACTATTCAGTTTCTTTTCCTGGCTGTGTGATAAGCTGACAGAGAGTGGGTGGGGCTTTCACTGACCTGGCAATGAGGTAATTTAAGGACAGCCGGAGGATGGCGAGGAACAGGAACATGGGGATGGCCCAGCCATGCCACGCTGCATACATGTAGACCTACATTTACACACAACACACACACAAAAGTGAATTATTGAGACTGTGTGTTTAAACAGGTAATAAGAAGAAGTAAACAAAGACACTTCACAACGTGAGATAAGATATAGTACCTTTAGCAAAATATCCGTTATATCATTAAAACCTTTATAATAACTCTTCTATCAAGTAAAAAGAAGCAGTAATATAATTTTAAAAAAAGGCTTGTAACACACTATAATGTTGTTGTAAGCAGATCTGTGGCCATTTCAAGTGCTTATGAATGTATAACATTTGTCAACTGTTACTTCTTTAAATATGAGGGCATATATTATATGTTTGAATGAATTATCATTGATTATCAGTTTTTGCAGGAGCCTCCACTTATGGACACCTATAAGAAATTGATAAAAAATAAACTAACACTAACATTGGTTTCTAAATTATTTATTAAATATGTGTATACTCCAGAATTTACAAGCAGTACATAAATAGCGGTGATGTGAAAAAGTCCAAAAATAAGCTAACCCTAACCAACCATAACCATCTCGAATTATTTCTTCATGGTTTTGCAAACAATTATGTCACAGTGCAACTGACCTTTGACCCTTTATTTGTCGTGAATTTTTATCAAAGTGTTATCGTTTCTCATCCTGAAGTCCAAGTGAAAGCTATCATGGAAGAATAAAAATAAAAAGTGCAAAAGGTTCCCATTCCTACTTTAAATAATTCATGAAATATATTAATGATACTCACAAATTTGTTGATAAGACGAAATATGGGTGACAAAATACTTATTTACCAAAAGAAAGCTGTAAATAAATATGTTGAGGTTGCATAAAACAAATTGCACTCTTACCCTGCAGTTTCCTCCTTTTAATAAAATCTTGTCTAATGTATAAACCATAATACATATCTATGTTTTATTGTTTCTGTATGTAATTGCCGCATAGTGTGCTCAGATCAACAAAGAAACATCAAACTCTTGTGTTTGTGTCTTCATCCCAGGTCATTACAAAGCATTGAGAGGAACACTGACTGCTGAGATTCAGTCTGAGCTTTGAGTGAATGTGGACCATAGGCTGGATATTGTGTGGACTCACAATGAAAGCGATGGCTGACGTGTAGATGGAGTACCAGCTGGATAAGGCGGTAAGGTTCCTCTTGAAGTTGGTCACTGGTTTAAATCCCCGTTCTGGAAACAAGACAGCAGGAAAACTGACCAATCACAGTTCGAGAGTTGTCATGACAGATAAATGCTCTGCCTTGTGGTAAATGAAAAGTAATACAACACTGTTCTTTACAGATTTGTTGGGCATTGGTTATATTATTTAAATCAGTCACTCTCATGTGGACCCCATCAGATCAGGCCTAAATCAAAAATCCACTTTGTCAAATCTGGTCCACATTACAGATGCTTTATTCAGGTTTTCTCTGTTTATAAGTTTTATTAGGTCTTCTGAGCTTAACTACCATGACTCACTGTGTCACAAGAAAAAAAGACTGGGCCAGGGCTAACTGGTTAGCATGCTAACTTCAAAAGAAGCAAAGAGGTGATATTAATAATACCCAATGTGGCGTTCCAGTGCTATAAACAGTTCCTTAGCTAGTGAAAGAATAACGATTGATGCTGAACTGGTAACATTTATTCCAGATTGGTGAGTAAACCGCTGTTAATGCTATAATAGCTATATATGTATAAACGCCAATGAACACAGATCTGGAGGGAAATAGTTACAAAACAAGTTATACTCACTGAGACGTCTCATGTTTTCTGTCAACCTGTGGAGTGTAAACCAGTAAATTATCTGGATTCAAGATAAATACAGCTCTTAACACAAAAAAAAACATAAAGTAAGTGTGTCTGCATTACTCAAATGTGTATCTGCTGTTACTTATATAGTGAAGCTCCTTGGCATCCAAGCTCTGCAGTGAGATGACAAGACTTTGTACTGAAAGCAGACAGATTTCCCCCCTCACCTCTTGGCACTCAGCGGCTCCTCCGTCTCCACTGTTGTCTCCTCCGGCTGGAAACGGAAGTCTTCTACATAAACCCCAAAACGGTCATGAAGCCATTTCAGGAAACTATTGGACAAAGTGTCCTTCTGTTTGTCTGAGGAGAGCGAAAGAAAAACAGTTTTATACACAGAGGTTGATGCAAAACTTGTGTTAGTGCTAGGTTTAGGGTTCGGCAGTAACGACATCCGACTAACTCGGAGGTCACAAAAATCGGAGGTCACAAAAATCAATATTGGTTCAGTGTGTAGTTATGACGACAATGTTGGTCTCTGTTATTTTTTCTGGACTCCTGCCTAATACAATCACTGATGACAGCCGCACGTGACCCTTCTCTTCACTTATAATTCTGACCAACAAAGATCTTAAAAGTAAAATAAAATAATTATCTTTCTAAAGTTATCAATAAAGTTATCAATAAATGCAAAATTAATATTCCTTAACTTTTAAACCATAATATTCTGTTTTCACTTGACTTTAAGCGCACTTCTATTTGCTGTAAGAATGTCCACAGGAAATATCAGTTCTTTATTGAAGATAAACCAAATTAAAATTAAATTATCATAAACAAAAAAGGGGATGCACAGATAAGGATCTGTCGCTCACATGTATCTTTCCAAGATCCCCGGATACAGTTTCACGTTTCCTTCCATGTTTGTTTGGAATAGAGACCTGTGCTGTTTTTGCCTACGCTGCCACCTATCGCCTTTATTGTGCACTGGACCATAGCGGATGTTTCGTTTTCAAAACTGCTGTTGATTTTTTTTAGCACAGCCAAGGATTTTTTTGGAGTGGTTGTGAACTGGACTGAATAATATCGAGAGGTATTTCTTACGTGTTATCTACCACATTTAGAAACATGTGAGGGAAGAATATTAGAAGCAGTCCAGTAAAACACTACCTCTAACTCTGTACGCAGTAATAAACAACATAAGTACCTCAGAACATTTTACTATATTTTATGTTTTTTGTAAAGGAAGTCTTTATGGAGGAGATGTTGAAGTGCACTGCATTAGACTGTACTGATGTACCTAATAAAGCAGGCAGGGATTGTACAGTATGTTAAGTACCGAGGAGATGGACCAGCACCTACAGATTTCCTCTTGAGCATAAAGCCGAGATGTACTGGTAGGAAGACCTGGTAGTTAACAGAGAGGGAGTTAGTGCAGCTCACCTGTGCCGCTGCCTGAAGGTGGAGGAGGGGGCGGGGCTTTAGGTGTCAGACAAGGCGAGTCATCAGGTCTGTGAAGTTTTTTACACAGGCAGAGACCATCAGTTAGAACAGGAGAAAAGAAAGCTACCCTTTCCATCTCAAAACACATTATGAAATAAAGTTTATTATTATCATATGGTTTTTAGTAAACACCTGGATTTAAGGACGTCATTGATCTTCTGCTCCAACTCAATCCGCCTGCAGCGCTCCTTCTCCAGTTCCAGTCTCAATGCATCTACGTTGGACTCCTCCTTAAATTTCCTCAGCTCCTCATCTGAAACAAGTGGATGGTCACGTGATAAAGAGTTATGAGTTGATGCTGATTAAAGACTCTGAAACAATTTTCACTAACTGTCGTTTTTTTCACAATCTGGATAGACTTTGAAAACAAAAAGCTTTATGTATTTCAGGTAGGACTATAAAAACCATAACCATAAAAAAAGAAATAAAATGAAATCTTGATTGTCTTGCACTGACCAAACCTGCATGTTTTTCCAAACTTATTTAGAATTTTTGGATACAAAAGTCTGAGACCCACTATATGTGAAGTCATTGTATTCATTCTGTATTCGTTTCCTTGTCTGAAACGATAAAGATAGCTTTATGAGTACAAGAGAAACTTCACACGCTGTTCAGAGAACTCACGTAAGAAATGTTTTTCCAACAAGGCAATTTCTAGGTGCCCTTTGACCTCATTCAAATCTGTCCTGGGGTCATCTTGGAGAGCTGCAGAAAAGGATCCTTGACCGGCCTGAATGATAAACAAAGAAATGTGGAATAATGACCAGACAATATATAAAAGCTTACAACAATCAGTTACAAGAAAAGATGATGGCTTTTGTTGTGTGGGGTGCCACAGATTTCAATCCTAGGTCCTACAAAATATTGTCTCTACATTACTACGTTTACTAACCAGATAACAACTTGTTGACATTATAGATCTCAACACTAGAAAAACATTTTTCTGATTATTTTCTCCAGAATTTGTTTATAAAAATTAAAAAGATTGTCTTATTTATTCTGAAGGCTCATGCTCTTTATATTCAAAATGATGATTACAATTCTACCAGAGCTAATACGAATAATAGACAAAACCTGTATCTTCTTCATTAGGATTAGAAAGAATGTATTTGTATGTCTTATAGGATTTGCATCACAGATCAAGTGATGAAGATATTTCTACCTGAGGGTCACTCTGCTGCTCTCCCTCCACTTCCCTCAGCTCCTCGGAGTCTCTGGAAGAGAGGCGAGGTTTCATCATGACCTCCTCGGTGCATTCTGTGTCAGATGTGTTGGGCGAATCCGCCAGATCCAGGAAGTCATCCCGTCTCTGGCCCCGGAACCGGATCTTGTCCAGACGCTTAAGCATGTTGAGCGCCGTGGAACTAGCCTCTACCTGAACATGACTGATGACCAAACTACAGAAACTGGAAGAGTGAGGACAAGGAGAACAAGAAAAAAGACAAACAAATTGTTATATTTTTTTTTAACTGATAGATAGATAGATAGATGGATACTTTATTAATCCCTTGGGAAATTTTGGTCATCCAGTAGCTTATACACTTAACCGACATACATACAAATACATAGGTAGAACATTGCAGATGCAAGTACATGAATGGTCTGATCCTATCGTACAGAATGCAATGGTGTGATTGTGTCAGTGTCTAGTATGAAAGTGTTCTTGTGTTCTGGAATTTGCTGGTTCACCACTTTGACGTGAACTGTAAAACGTTGCATAGATTGCCATGATTGAGATATAGTTGTGGTACAGAGATATTAAATCTGATATATTTTATGTTGTTATTAATGTTAGCATTGCCAATATAAGCATGTTTACATGCTGGTGTTATAATGCAAATAGTTTTTGTCTCATGGAGCAGCTTCATGTCTTCAGTTACACAAACAGAAACACTTGGCCTATTATTCTAATGGGCTATGTTTGCAATGACACCTCATTGCTGTGCAATATATCGGCCATTTTATTTGAATGCCCAATTTAAACATTTTAATGTATCCACTATAGAGACTTTGCCCAAACTGAGAGATTATTCTTTAAACACAATGTATGTAATTCAAGGTTTTGTTTGTCCAGGGAGAATCAACATCACCAAGCCCACTCATACAAATAGTTAAAGTCATAATAGTGGTTGTTCAGGGTGGAACATCTGCTTATTATTGTCCCACATCTTCATGTTTCATCTCCTGATCTTTCCACACTGAAACAAGAACCAGAAAACCACTGCTCTAAGGGATAGTGAAAAAACCTTGACCCTGGGTTTTATCCCCAGGGTCAGGGTTCCATTCCTTTCATTCAAAGGAGGCAAAAAATGAATTGTATTTGTCTTATGTGACAGTAAACTATTCATTTTGAGAGTCTTGATTCTAGGTGAATTGATGATACCAATATAGCTGTATCACATTGTATTTATGCCTTTCACTAATGTGCAATGACCACACTTTTGTTTTAAATCTGTACATAGAAAGTAAAGGGAGCGCCAAAGTTTTTAAAATTCATCCTAAAAGGGGAAAAGTTGTCAAGAAATGTTACTCTAAACAACAAATATAAACAGTGCTAAAGTACACGAAAAGTCAGCAGGATTCACAACATGGCTAAAATATGTACCGACTCTGTATTTCTAGGAAAAGGTTGCTGAATATCACAATCACTTTATATGTATGTGTTATTTGTACGTTGATATATAAATCAGACAAAAGTACCCTGCGGGTTGTATTGTACTTTTTGGCACTTTTTGGCACTAATCCTGTACAACACAGTGCAATGGGCCATTCTGCTGTACTTTTACTTTTAATACTCTTAGGGACATTCAGTACAGTCAGAGCCTGACACGAGGCGTACATGTCGTCACATGTAGCTACAGCCCTGATCTTAAACACACTCAGTGAAGACAGCAGACTTGGAAGGATTGAGAGGGAAGGTGTGTTCAGGAGGTTACTGAGCAGTCTGACTGGTCTTACTGCATCTGGTGGGGGGGGGAATTACAGATTCTGTATTTATGTGACTTCAACACTGTCTGAACAAGTCAGAGCGATTGGATGGAACCCAGCGAAGCAATTTTCAATCAAGTACTGAACTATTGTTTTATAAAAGTCATAAATTCTACTGCACATTGTACTCAACGCTAAAATCGATGCATAGCATGTTCATGCTGTATAAAACCCAATAAGACAATGCATTCTAGTCCTAGAGATAACCGGATAACATGCATCATTAACTATGCATGAAGTCATTATCTATCTTCTTTGTTTATTCCTCATAACGTCACTTTACACATGTCAAGATATAAAGACAAATAGTTTTCTGATCAATATACCGTTCTGTCCAGCTATATTATTGGCATTATCTTTTATCTGTTTTTTTGGGGGGGGTTACGGCCCACATTTTTGTTGAACTTGATCTTTCACCTTGACTCATCAGGTCCCAAAGTTAATTAGCCACACCCCCAGTTATGAAAACAATACACTGCATGCTATGCCAGCCCCCGGTCAAAGAGAGTGACTGGTCTGACAGCTTGTAATGATTATTATCTCATTCTTCACCAGCACACACTACAATACTCTCTGCACATGTGAGACAGAGAGTTAACATGCCTGAAGGACTATAACACTAGACGGATTGGGTCAAAATGGCTGAAAGAGAGAATTACAAACTGTTCACTGACTGCCGACTGACCATGACCTGATTAACCTCTTATTGATCACATAACACCGATCACATAACACTGTTAGGGGGTATCTGATCAATGCCACATTCAGTCTGCAGCAGGATAACAGGCACAAACCTACAGCCGCAGTATCTGGGATCATAGACAGTGAGACAAACAGACCTGTGACAAGCTCTCTGACAAGCAACCTTCCTGCCAAATACCTGAAAAACTGTTTGCAGGTTTACTGAGGAGAACTAAGGATGGTCACTGTAATGTATGATTTGATTTAGTTTTTTCATCTTGCTTAACAATGCAAGTAAAGCTCACCAAAGGGCAAAGAGGGTTACCGCCCAGAGGCCCACAAACCCTCAGCTTTGGTCAAAATAATGTCATTCATAGAAAATTGAGGATCTTGTTTTTAGCTTTTTGTTAGCTGTATTTATTTGTAACATGGTGCTTTATCCAACTGCTTCTTGCTTCTGTCATTTAATAACTGGAGCTCAGGAGGGGACTGATTGTTCTCTCCCCTCTTTTTCACCAACCTCTCCTCTCTCACTTATCTATCTCTGCTTACCCCTACCGGTCCAGGCAGATGGCCGCTCATATTGAGTCTGGTTCTGTTAGAAGTTTATTCCAATTAATGAAGCTCTCCACAGTTGTCGCTCCTTGTGAGAATTCTTGGGTTTCTCTTTAATATTTAAATAATAATAGAAATGATTATGAAAATATGATTATTATTATATCATTTAGAGAGTATATTTCAACATTAAGCGCTGAACAACAAGAAATAGTTAAAATACATAAGGAAGAACATCAATAATAATGGTAATATAAATAATAAAAGAACAAAATAGCATTGCAACATCAGTAAATTAAAGGCACAAGCTGAACAGAGGTAAATAGTAAATTAAAAGCATAGATATACAGCCTGAGGCCAGGTCCTGAACAGCATTTAAAGTAATGAATACAATTTCAAAATCAATCCAAAAACAAACTGGGGTACAATGCAAACACAATGTAAATATGACAGGTGTGATGTGATCTCTAAAGAACCTTGGATTGCATAGGTGATTATAGGATAGATAAGGTTAGTGTAGGATCGATGAAAACCAATTTGCTAAACCTTTTGATAAAATAACTGTACTTGTCTTCATGGATCTATAGAAATGCATAAGTTTCTGTTCATTATTAAAAAAATTATACAATAAAATATTAAACATTGTGGGCCCTAATTTGTTTGCTGTCTAATGTTTACATGCTAATTTAATTGAATGAATTAGAATTTTCTTAAATATACAAAAACTATATAGAAAGTTATATAAAACACACAAACATGTTTATATTACCAAGCACACATTATACTTACTAAACAGTATTAAACATTATTTTAAATAACAAAATAATTAAAAAATGAATCTCGTATGTGAATATTGAGTTGTGAGATTTTGGTCCCCCAGCTGTACAGTAGCTACTGATGGACTCATTGAGGATATAATGAAACTGGGGGAGGCGGTTCAACCTCAGCCATGAAATGATATGTGCAACAAATAAATAGGAACGACTACCGGTTGTATTTTTACTTCCAGGTCTTCAACTCTTTGCACAGTCAGGGAACTGGATTTAATACTTCAGATTTATCAAGGCCTGCAGCCATCTGGACGGCTGACAGCCAATCAGCTGGTCTTTACCTGCGGACCTCAGAGAGGACCATGTAGGAACCTGGCGAAGCCGTGACACCCCGATAGGACACGTGGACATTTTAGGAGAGACTGATATTGACAGTGTATGAAGCAATGAAGGAAAGGCAGGAAGGAAAAGAGGTGACAGAGGAGGAGTGTCTCACCGTGAACCGAACCGAAGCAAACTTTGCCTCCCTCTCTTCAAACCGGGTCAGACCCGCTTCAGACCGTACTATTCTCCCCTCGGACCCGCTCCAGACCGTCCTCCCTCCTCTGAACCGACAATAGCTCTAGACATGGAGGAGGGTTGTAGGTGCAATTCCAGACCCTGTTTCCCTGCCTGGCACTAATGTCCCCGCGGAGGGCGGGGCGACCAGCGGCAGCACAGAACCAGGAAGTGACGCCATCGCGCTGCGCTGTTAAAGCGAACGTCAAAAGGCGGAACCCAAATACAATTAAATTGGAGAAAGAAACGTCAGTGAGAAGGGAGCAGAGGAAACAAAGGCAGATACTTCCATCCAAAAGAAAGTAGGTGAAGAGACAACAACCACCAGACATACAAAGGAAGAGGTGATGGTATAAAGAATGAGGTTTGGTCACACCGGTCTAAACAGCAGTCTGATGATAATGAAAATACATGAAACAGGCAGATGTGGCTGTTGTATCAGCTGGAAACAGTGGAGCATAAATATTTAGTGTGTCCACAATAAAATAGACTTGAAAACTCACTTTAAAAAAAAAAACACTATAGAACAAAGAGTTATATCAATTCTGAGAATAGGACACCCAGGACTAAATAAATCAATACACTTAATAGGGAAACATCCATCAGGACAGTGTGAATGTGGCTTAGGGTTGCCAACTCCCTGAAAAATAAATAAGGGACACCTCATTGGCAGGGCCGGCCAACCCCATTGCCTTCACCCTTCCTGGCGTGGTGAATTCTTTTAGCCCCTTTTTTTGTGAGTGAAATGATTTTTTAACTATTTGACCCTGAATTGAATTAGATGCATATTTTTGAGTGACATGAACACGTGGAAAACAAATTATTATCCAGCAATACACTTTAATAATAAACAAAATTAACTGAATAAAATAAGAATCTTTCTTAAACAGAAACCTGTCTTGCTTAACTTAAAACTGTATACATTAATATAAAACAATAGATAGAAAGCAGAACATCCATCCTGAAATAGTGCATATTTTTTGTGCAATAGCAAAAGTGCAAACAGAATGTCTGTAGAAAAATTGTAAACATATTGTGCCTCAAAGGCCATTACTGTAGGCTACAGTTGTAGTAATACAGGAAGAAAAAAAATCATGAACTCAACAGCTCAATACCACATTATGTAGAGATAGCCTACTTTTTCCACTTGTATCTCTTTCTAAATCAGTGTCGGCGTCTGTGTCACTGTCACCCATGCTGCTTTGTTGTCTTCTACTATCTTCTCCTTATACTTACTTATCTTCCACTATCTTCTCCGCGAGCAACAGTACCTCCTCGACAAATGGGATGAGCGTATTCTGTATCATCGTACTCGTGTGTGAATATGCTGTCAGCTCATTGATCCCAGAGCAGGACATTGCCTGGGAACAAGTTTACCGTATATTTTCATATAAAGCAGTGTAAATTTTGGCAGCTATTTTTGATTTAGTCTTAGTCTTTAGACGAAAATGCATATTAGTTTTAGTCACATTTAGTCATTTTATCCTTCTTAGTTTTAATCTAGCTTGCAGTACTTAGGTGGTCCATTAGATATCCCTCCTAATATAGGTCTATAGCAGGGGTCGGCAACCTTTAATTCCAAAAGAGTAATTTTGCCCCCTCTTCCCCTAAATAAAATTTGTATGGAGCCGCAAAACATATTTGATAACAAAGCTAATCAAGTTTTATATACGCTTCAAAGTTATACTATACTAAACTATAGTTTGTTGCATTTATGAAATTATAGAACGACAATAAAGAAAACTGTTGACATTTTATTGCTATTTTTACCTGTTCCAACAAAGGAAAACACCAAACGGTTGTGAAGAGGAGAAGAAAATACACAGGCAAGTATCGGCCTACTTTGAAATAAATTATACACAGAACTATGTAGGGCTATTTGAGTCCTCCCCATATTTGAAATGTATGAAATAATAAGCACCCTATTTTGAAATAAATAAAAACAACATACATGCAATCGTATATATTTTTGTTGGGGAATGTGAAAACAAAAAGTGAGAGTGTCAAGTTCGCTGAATAATGCGCGTGAGATAACTGTGCACTGATGTTGACATGTTTTATTTCGCTCCCCACTTGCGTCTCTCCATCCCGCACCCCACATTCACTCCCTCATCCCATTGGTCCCCAGCACACCAACATAGGGCTTCCCCATTGGTCAAACCCACATGTCAATCAACTATTACAGGTAACATTGAACAACACCACATCTTCCCTTTTAAGATAACAAACAGAAAACTGTTGTTTCGAACCCTGTAAGGAAAACAATGTAAGGCACTTTAGTGAGTATTGGAACTTATATGAAACAAGTGCATTAATTAAACAACTGTTGTTCCCTGAATTATCACATTGTAACATAAAGTGTTTTAACTACAGTTATTAGCTTCAACTAAGCTTTCACATAACCATGACACCAAACACAACAATAAATCAACATATATTCAGAGATTTCTTTCACTTCATTTCAGTTCACAAGTTAAGCCTAGTGGGCTCAATGACGGCTCTCCCAGACCTAGTTCTGAAATTAGGAGTCTCTGCAGGTAAGACTGGAGATGTCACGGCAGACGACATGGGAGCCTGCTCTGACATGAGCTGCTGTGATGGCGTCCTCTCTTGTGTAGGCGTCTGTAGAGGTATTAGATGCAGGCGGTTGCGTCTCACCACCCCCTGAGGTAAATCCACCAAATAAGACCTCGGATCCGAATGTTTCTGGATCACAGTTCCAGACGTCTTAGCGTCGGTGACCCATACAGGTACTCCTGGTGACAAGACACTGAGCATTTTTGCACGGTGACGCCTGTTGTAGTGTGCAGCATCTGACATCCTCTTCTCCTTTTCCTTCTGAGCCAGTGCGCTGCTGTCAGGCAGTGTAGGGTCCAGATGCGAGGGAACAGTTGGCATCGGGGTGCGTAAACGTCGGCCCATGAGAAGCTGAGCCGGGCTGTATCCATTCTGAAGGGGAGTGGCTCTATAAGCGAGTAGAGCCAGGTAGGGGTCATCTGCCTTCTTTAGAAGGTTTTTCACCGTCTGGACCGCCCGTTCTGCTTCGCCGTTACTTTGCGGGAACCTCGGGCTGCTGGTGACATGTCTGAATCCGTATGCAGCTGAAAACAAGGTGAAGGCATGTCCAGAAAACTGAGGTCCGTTATCTGACATCATTACCTCCGGGATGCCATGGCGAGCGAAGCTTGACTTTAGATGCGTGATGATGTCGACGGACCTGGTGTGATATAAGAGTGCAATCTCAATATATCTCGAGAAGTAGTCGACGACAAGTAAGTACATCTTACCTCCCAGTTCAAAGAGATCCGCCCCCAACCTTTGCCATGGTCGGTCAGGGTGCTCTGAGGGCATGAGCGGTTCATTGTGATTGTCTCTCTCTTGTATGCATGTTCTGCATTTGAGTACCATGTCGTTTATCTGCTGACCGAGTCCCGGCCACCATACAGACTGGCGTGTGCATGCTTTACATTTCACAACGCCTTGGTGTCCTTCATGCAGCTTGTCTAGCACATCATTCCGCAGTGTTGCAGGTATTACCAGTCGTGAGTCTTTTAGTAGCAAACCGTCTTCCACTGTGAGTGTGGCTCGCTCTAGCCAGTAGTTTTTCAGCACTGATTCCTGTTTTACATGCGCTGGCCATCCATCTCTGCACAGCATCATAACCCGTGAGCAGACACTGTCAGCTTTGAGCTGCTCTTTCAGATTGTCTATGTATGAGGGACTGGCAGGCAGATTTTCAATGATACAGTCCACATATATGTTTGTGCTCTCCATCAGTTCGTTTTCATCTGGGGTCATGCTCGCTTTCACAGGCGAGCGTGACAGTGTGTCTGCTGTCCAGAGTGACTTCCCTGGCACATGTATGATTGTGTATGAGTAGCGCATGAGCCTCATTCTGAAGCGCTGAATTCTTGGTGGCAGAAGATCGAGTGCTTGGGCTCCAAGTAAGCTGAGAAGAGGTTTATGGTCAGTCTCTAAGATAAAATGTTTTCCCAGGAGGAATTCCCGGAACCGTTCACAGGCCCATGTGAGGCCCAGAGCCTCCTTTTCAACTTGTGCATAGCGTTGTTCAGTTGGAGAGAGTGACCGCGATGCATAGGCCACAGGACACCATTCGCCGTCCACCCTCTGGAGAATAACGCCTCCCAAGCCATAGGATGATGCATCGGCTGATACTTTAGTGTCTCTGTTTGGGTCATACATGGCCAGCACTGGAGGAGAAGCAAGTGCCTCCTTCAGCTCCTTAAACGCCATTATCTGGTCAGTGTCCCACACCCAGCAGTTCTTTTTCAAGAGGAGGTCACGGAGTGCTTTGTCTTTTTCAGCCAGCTGAGGAATGAATTTTCCGAGCTGGTTGACCATGCCGAGAAAACTCCTCATCTCACTCACATTTGTGGGCTCCTTCATCTCCGTGATAGCCTCCGTCTTCTTCGGATCAGGCCGGATGCCCGTGACTGAGAGAATGTGACCCAGAAAGGCCATCTCGGGCTTGGAGAGTTCGCACTTTTCCACATTCAGGGTGATGCCTGCCTTCTCCACTCTTTGCAGCACAGCCTGGAGTCGAGTGTCATGCTCGTCTTGGTCCCGCCCCCACACTAGTAAGTCATCTATGTGGCAGACCAAACCCTCTAATCCCTCTATGACTTCCGCCATCATGCACTGAAAGTGTTCGGGTGCTGAGTTGATGCCGAAGGGAAGGCGGTTAAAGTGGAACCGCCCAAAGGGTGTTATGAATGTGGTGTACATGACTGAGTCTTCGGCCAAGGGGATCTGCCAGAACCCCATGTTAGCATCCAATTTACTGAACACTTTTGCTCCAGCAAGCATGCCGAGGGACTGATCCACAGACGGCAGAATGTACTTTTCACGGCACACAAACTCATTCAAGCCAGTATAGTCCACACACAGTCTCAGACGTGGACTGTTTTTCTTTGGTACGACCACCATACCGGCACACCAGTCTGTTGGCTCCTCCACACGGCTGATGACGCCCAGCTCTTCCATTCGCTGGAGCTCTTCCTTGACCTTCCCCACCAGCGGCAGGGGAATTCTCCTATGGGTTTTCAGTGAGAAAGGCACAGCATTTGGTTTGAGTTTTATGTGATATGCCCGTTTCACCTCACCTATAGCCCACTGCACAGTCTAGGGTACGTCGACTTGAGAGTGTCCATATCGATGCTGTCAACACGTTTAAGCAGGCCAAGGGCTGTAATGGCTGAAATCCAAGCAAGGGCGTGCTCAGATTTTTGACCACATAAACCTTCTGCATGGTCTGCTTGACTCCACTCCTCAGCTGCAGTCTGACGAACCCTGACACATGCAGTGGAATCCGTCCCGGACCAAGCAAGGGTCTCTCTGCTTTCTGGAGAACAGGCTGCTGTGCACTGGAAAACATTCTGTTCATATCAGTCTGTGACACAGCAGTGACATCCGCTCCGGTGTCTAGTTTGAACCTGATGGTGGTGTTCATTATTCCTATGTTAGCGGTCCATGCAGCTTTGTCGGACTTTACAGAACCCAGGAAGAAACTTTCATCCTCCTCCTCCGTCTCAATACCGTCCACGTTTTCGCCTGCACGACAGACACGCTGGAAGTGGCCTTTTTTTCCACAGGAATGACACTTTGCGTCGTTGGCAGGGCACTCATGTCTAGGGTGAGGTGGGCCACCACATTTGTAGCACTGAGAGCTATGTGGATTTCTACTCTGGCTGCTGAAGTGTGGCTTTGCTCCATCACTTTTGTATTTGTTGAACTTGGGCTTCTCTCTTTGCTTTCTGCCTTCAAACACTCTGTCCACAGTGGCGGCATCCATCTGCACTACACTACTGGCATCACTCCTCAGTGTGTGTTGTTGCTTTTGTATCTCCTCTGATTGTCTTGCCATGTTAATGGCTTTTTCTAGGTTTAAATCCTTCTCCATTTGCATGCGTACGGAGAGCCTTGTATCAGCCAGTCCCACTACGATCCTATCTCTGATTAGCTCATCATGCAATGTCCCATAATTGCAGTGCTCTGCTAATGCATGTAGGGCAGTTACAAAGACGTCGACTGTCTCATTTGGCTCCTGTTTGCGCATGTTAAAACGGGCGCGCTCATATACAATGTTCTTTCTAACAACGAAGAAAGACTCAAATCCATCTCTCACTTTTCTGTATTCCTGCTGGTCCGTAGCACTTAGTTTTAGGCTTTTCAAGACGTCATCTGCGTCGTCTCCCATGCAGTATATTAAAGTGTTCACTTGGTTGGTCTCGGAGCTTGCAGAGAGGTTACTCGCCTGACGGAATCTTTCAAATCTCCGGATCCACTTTGTCCAGTCATTTGGCTTGGAAAAGTCAAAGGGCTCCAGCGGCTGGATGCTAAATGTAGCGCTGGGAGCATTAGCCGCCATGCTAAGATTAGCTGCTTCCCGGTCCTGCTCGTTGTCACTCATCTAACTTCCGAACACTTCTTCTTAACTTTTATCTACGTCCTTACGGCAGTACAGCTTTTACATGTCCTGGATGCAGCTACACAGCACTTCTGACACCATGTCAAGTTCGCTGAATAATGCACGTGAGATAACTGTGCACTGATGTTGACATGTTTTATTTCGCTCCCCGCTTGCGTCTCTCCACCCCGCACCCCACATTCACTCCCTCATCCCATTGGTCCCCAGCACACCAACATAGGGCTTCCCCATTGGTCAAACCCACATGTCAATCAACTATTACAGGTAACATTGAACAACACCACAAGAGCGGGTCAGACTGGAGGCAAACACAGATACTGAAGCTCGGTAGAAACCAACTGCAGCTTCTGCTCTGATGAAGAAGCTGCGGCGCTGCTCTCTGAGCAGCTGAGACCAGAGAAACTCTGTGTTTTCAATGTTTCCACTGTTAAAAAGCAGCCGGTGAGTCAGTGAGCGGCTGCTTCACGTGAACGAGCTCTGATCTCACTGTCAGTGTTGCCAACTCTTCAGTAAGAAAAGTAGCTATTGGCTGTCCTAAAAGTCGCTAGATGTCGCTAAATGACGTCATCGCCTAATTTGCATAATGTAACGGTCACTATAGGACGTACAGAAAGTGAGAAAAAAATACCCTAAATATGTCAGGAACTTAAAATAAGCTTCCTTCTAAAGAAGCGTATTACATTCACTTCACCCAAAAATTATTCTGTTTTTCCTGGATAATTATCTTGGACATTCCGAGACAAATGCCGAAAAAAAAAGAAAAAAAAAAGTGAATGCAATACGCCACTTCTCAAAATAACTGACTTTACTGCTGTATCTAGACCCACATACATAAATCGATTTTGTCCTGTATTGTTAAATGTTAGAATATCAAATTTAATCAAAAGGCTGTTTTGTGGGGTGGAACTTCTAGCTCTAGGTCCAACCCTCCTCCTTTAATGTGCACCGCAAGATTATGTGCTGCAGGATGATGTGCGCCACAAGACGACGTGCGCCGATGTACGCCCCAGGATGATGTGATGTGCGCTGCAATGATGTGCGGTGATGATGTCCACCGCAGGATGATGTGCGCCGTGCGCCGCAGGAAGATCATTGCCCCACGATGATGTGCGGTGATGATGTGCCGCAGGATGATGTCTGCCACACGATGATTTGCGCCGCACGATGATGTGCGGTGATGATGTGCGCCGCAGGATGATGTGCCACAAGATGATGTGCGCTGCAGGATGAAGTGCGCCGCAGGATGATGTGCGCCCCACAATGATATGGGGTGATGATGATATGTGCCACAGGATGATGTGCGCCCCACAATGATGTGCGGTGATGATGATATGCGCCGCACGATGAGGTGCGACGCAGGACGATGTGCGCCACAGGATGAAGTGCGCCGCAGGATGATGTGCAGTGCAGGACGATGTTCGGCAAGATGAAGTGCACCGCAGGATGATGTGCGCCGCACGATGAGCCACAGGACGATGTGCGCCGCAGGATGAAGTGCGCCGCACTGTTAAGTGGGGCGGCATTGCTAGCTCTACGTCCAACCAGTGTTAATTTCGTTGACGAAAACTATAACGAAAAATCGTTAACGACTCTTTTCCCATGACGAAGACGAGACGAAGACGTAACGAAAACGGATCTTTGAAAATAAAAACTATGACTAAATCTATTTTAACTTTCGTTGACGAGACGAGACGAGAGAAAATGTTGGTGGTTGACTAAGTCACAATAATTTTTAAAACATCATCTATCAGACCGTCATGAAGTATCAGTAGCGGGCGAGTGAGTCTGTGTGTGTGTGTGCCTGTGCGCTCCCAGATAGCGCACCGGTCCGTAGCTCCGCCCCCCGCCCCGCGCACTCGCTCAGGGAGACACAGTGAAAGCAGAGATCGTTCTCGTGGAGCAGCCGCTCAGTGACTGACTGCTTCTTAACTATGGAAACAGTGAAAACACCGAGTTTCTCTGGTCTCAGATGCTCAGAGATCAGCGCCGCAGCTTCTTGATCAGAGCAGAAGCTGCAGGTGGTTTGAACCGAGCTGCAGTTTCTGTGTTCGCCTCCAGTCTGACCTGCTCTCACTTTTTGTTTTCACATTTAAAACTTAATATATATTTTTAAGCTATTAGGCTGCAGCTATATGTTTTTATAGAAAAGGAGTTTAATGTGGCTATTAAATGTGACTAAAACTAGACTAAAATGTAATTCGTTTTCGTCGACTAAAACTAGACTAAAATGTAATTCGTTTTCGTCGACTAAAACTAGACCAAAACTAAGAAGGATAAAAATGACTAAATGTGAAAAGACTAAGACTAAGACTAAATCAAAAATAGCACTGCGTCCAACCCTCCTCCTTTATCCGTGCTTGGGACCAGCAAAATTAGCCAAAAGAGACACTCTGGCAGAGCAATTTTTTTTTTTTTTTTGTCAGGGTCCTGAAGGGGTTCAGTTTCACCACGTTCCACACTAGAGGTCTGGAAATGTCTCGATTCTTAGATGCATCACGATGTGGACTCTAAATCGATGAAGAGAATGAACTCAATGACTCATGAGGTGCTGTCATTTGCCAGCACCTCGGCAAACAAAACACACTGAGGACGTTGCTCAGTCGTGCCAGTGACTGTGAAACCAAACTGCAAATAGCTCTCGTCATATTTGCAAAGCTTTGGCTTCTTCGCAACTGACGCATCGGTTGCCTGACTTTTACGAATCAGAAACTTGTCCATGGTTGTGTTTGTTTGCTGATACAGTGTGTGTGATGTTAATAAAGTTGTAATTGCAACGTCGTGGTCTTGTGAGTGTGTTTGTATGTGTGGCTGGGAGCGACTTCTTGCACAAGAATAATGAAAGGCTGTGTCTCTGAGCGGGTGAGCGGGGCGGGGGGCGGAGCTATCTGGGAACACACACACACACACACGCACGCACACACGCACGCTCGCTCGCTCCTGGTACTTCATCACTATGGAGGTAGATTTGTGTCTTTATTATGCAATCAAAAAGAATAGGTTTGAGAGCAAAACTTTCCACACTGCAATCAAAAAATAGATTTGAGAGCAAAACTATCAACACTGCAATCAAAAAATGTTTTATTGCAAGTTAAATAAATGTGATTAAAAATGTATTAATGGGAATCCAAAAGTTTTGTTTGCAAATCCAAAAGTTTTGTTTGCGAATCCAAAAGTTTTGTTTGCGAATCCAAAAGTTTTGTTTGCGAATCCAAACGTTTTGTTTGCGAATCCAAAAGCTTTGCTTGCTGTTGAGCTGAATCTCGTGGGCGGGACCTACGCCGAAAGATGTAAGACACGTCTCTATTGGCCAGTCTCGATCGGAGTGACAGCTTGGCAACACCCACAGTTAGTAACGAGAGAGGGAGTTTTGAAGTCCATGATGAGAACGAGTGGGACTCGGGAGCCGAGAGGATAGAAAATCAATGCGCAGGTATGTCTTCCGTCATAGTAATAGCAAGAATGTTATGTTTCAACTGGTGCATGTAGATTGCTTTTGTTTAACGATATGTGGATGTTGTAATGGGTTAAAAAATACATTATTTTATCAGCCTGTAGCTGCTAGCTTAGCTCAATTAGCTAGTCATAGGTACGTTACGTGCCCAGGCTGCCTATTAGCCTGCATGACGTTGTGCATGTAGCTACTAGTTAACAGGACTATTTGTGTTCAACGATCTAACGTTAGCTTATGTTATATTTGTGATGTGCTGTATTATTTGATCAGCCTGTAGCCAGCTTAGTTAGCGTTAGTCACTTTCTCATCTTAGGTGTCGCGCTAGCTGAGCTGTCTGGGTTTCCATCCACATGTTTTTGTGTGCGTTTTCAATGTTAATAATAGCGGCAGACGAAAACATCAGATCTGTGTGGAGCGATGAGGAGACCGTAACCTTCCTCAAATGAATAAATGAAACAAACATCAATGTCATATTTCCATCGTGTTTTCTACATTGTTTTTCAACGTTTGAGGTTTGATTGGCGCTGCGCCACCTACTGCTTATCTCGATGAACCAACGTTTGGGCCACCAACCGAAATTAACCTTTGGGAATATGGCTTTATGGTTACTTAGCTTTATAAGTATGGGAATGTGTAGTGACACGGTATTATTGGTGTTACTGGTGGTGAAAATGGCTTAAACACATAGCTAATAATACTTTCTCTGTTTCCCAGAATGGAAAACCAACCGGGCAGATCACAGGCCCAGGTAGGGTATTGGCTCATTTCTTCAAATTTATATTTGTTCATGGTGTTGTCATTGTGGGAAATAAGAGATCAAATATTACTTGTTTTCCAGTATTGTCCTGTAGTATTGTACAGCTTGTGCATTACCGGAATCAATTGTTAATAACATTTATGCTATGCTCTGTATGATCACATTACAATGTTATGCACCTTAATATAAGCATATTATGATTATAAAAATGATAGATGAAATTTCTTGCAGTAAAATCAAGTTTTATACTAATAAGTGCATGCTTAAAATTGTATGTGTGAAACCACTATCTTTTTGTTATCTTACTTTCATGTTATCTTAGGTTTGTTTTACCTTGTTGCAGGAACCCATGCGATGGCAGCTCCTGCAGAGAGTCAGGGATAGACTTACTTCTGTCATCAACAGGCAACCCATTGACTTTGAATACCTGTACTTTGTTTGCTCTCAGGAGTTGCAGTTTGTTCGAGCTGGGGCAGCCTATATTGACCTTCCTGAGTGTGTTGTAGGCAGTCTACAACAGCTGTCCGAAGTTGTCAGCACTTATCTCTCACAGAGTATTGTCCCTCCACTATTGGATGATGTAGCTGTGGTTGAATGGACTGGGAGTGTGGGGCGACCCCGGCTAAACATAGAAAGTCAAACCCTCCTGAATCTACTCAGTACTGGGTTACCACTGACTTCTTTGACTGACCTCCATGGCATTTCAAGGTCAACTCTGTATAGACGGATGCAAGAGCATAACCTCTCTGTCAGAAAATGCTATTCTGACATATCAGATGATGTGCTAGATCAGAAGGTTAGGTCTATAAAGGCAAGAATGCCCCATGCTGGCTACAGGCTAGTGAAAGGATCTCTACAAGCAATGGGGCATCGGATTTCGTGGAGAAGAGTAAAGATGTCATTGCAGCGTGTGGATGGTGCAGGAATAATTGCCAGGATGGTCCAGCTGTCTTGCATTGCAAGACGGACATACTCTGTTCCCGCTCCCTTGTCTCTTGTCCACATCGACACAAACCACAAGTTAATAAGGTGTTATTTCTCCTACTGAACAATTTCTAATCATTGGTGATTTTATGTCACCCAATTGTATTATCAGTGCTGTATAACTATTACCTTTTTGTTAGGTACAACATTGTGATTTTTGGAGCAATTGATGGCTTTTCAAGGAAGGTAATGTTTTTTTGTTTTTTTCAATCCCTCATTCACTATTTATCTTGTGAACTACTACACAAGTGTCCCACTTCGTTACAGATCTTTTACCTGGACACAGCTGGGAATAACAGAGCAGAGACGGCTTTTGGATTCTTCATGGATGGAGTTCGGAAAAATGGATGGCCATCAAGGCAAGCGCATTAAATTAGTGTTCAGAAGATGACAATAAAATGTCAACACACACAATTTTAGAAATGAAGTGAAATAAGTCATTTAAAAACAAACAAAATACCAATCCATGTTCCCAACAGCTGGGGTGACTGGTAATGAATGTTTGATCACTTCTCTGCTTCAATTCAATGACATTTTGGGGCTTACCTACACTCATTTAGTTATTCCAGTGGCATAGAAGAGACTGTTGTAATAAAAAAATAAGTGGAAATTATGCTTGTTTCTAACACAGTAAAATATATTATTTTGTACCTTGTCTTTCTCTTTCAGAGTACGAGCCGATCAAGGGGTTGAAAATGTAGACATCGCTAGATGCATGTTTACTGTGCGAGGAACAGCCCGTGGCAGCTTTATTGCTGGAAAAAGCGTCCATAACCAGAGGTAATTGAATACCAGAGCTCAACTGTTTCAGAAAATATTAGAATGCCTATAACCAACCCCTCGGGTAAAAAGTATGAATGTTAATATTAAATCCCATCAGTTTTCAAAATCTTCTATGCCATAAAGTCATTTTGCAGTTCTAAATTTATCTAAAAATAGAGATGGGAAATGCTTTGAAGTTGATTGTAATAAGTTTTCGGGTGTTGCTGCTTTTTAATAGTGGACATTTTCAGGTTTTAATTCAGTGTAGTGAAAGCCTTACACGGTCTTGTCTCATCTGTATCCCCTCGCTCGTTTTTAGAGTGGAACGCCTATGGAGAGATGTTTGGAGTGTAACGTGTCAGTACTACGACGTGCTCCACAGTTTGGAGGAAGAGGGCTTCATTGACCTGTCCATTGCTGTCCACCTCTTCTGTGTGGGCTATGTCTTCATACCACGACTACGATCAGATTTGCAGCATTTTACGGAGAGCTGGAATTGTCACCCCTTAAGCACAGAGGGAAATCTGACACCGAATCAGCTATGGATGATCGGGATGCTGCAAGCACCTGTGCCAGAGCCAGACCTGGTAGAGGTATGTATAAGGTCATACGAGACTAACCTGCAAAAAGGGTCCGATGCGGGAAGCAAAACTTAAATGAAAACACAGCATCTTAATATAAACAGGGCATGAAGACTGTTTGTGATCTCTGATCTGATATATGGGTGTAGAAGATAATTCTACTTTCCAGTAATCTGATGTCTGATGTATGGATGGCTTTTATTGGTCATTCCAGATCCAGCAAGCTGAGGAGCAACCCTCTCAGGAACAGCAAAGTGACAACACTGAGCATGGAGTTATTGTACCAGACATCCAATGTCCCCTGTCAGCTGAAAGACTTGCTGCACTACAGCACCTAGTGAACCCCACCACCGAGTCCTCATCCTTTGGTCGGGACATCTACTTGCAGGCTCTTGGAACAGCTTTCGGACTCTAACATTCTGACATGCACACATGCATCTTTTCAACCTGCCATAATTACCTCAGATTCTAACAAAGGCAGTTCTAACTTATTATCAAGAAGCAAGTTTTTTACTTTCTCAACCAGCATTTATGTGAATTATACACAAATAAAGCCGAATTTGAGTAAAAGTGTTTTAGTTTATATTAATTTGACTTGCCTGTAATTAAAAACAGCATTCTAAGGCCAAATTAAGGGATTTAGCAATTCACATATGTATTCATACAACTCAAATAGTTTAGTGCAAATATATATATTTTTTTTTATTCAATCAGAACAGAACATTGTCAATATGTGTGCCATATTGTTTTGAACCACATTAATATACACTCTTCGCAATGACAATTGGACTTAACATTGACATTATTTAAAACGCTAAAACATTAGGTTTGGAGTCTGTTACGCACGCTTACTTAGAACAGGATTTAACACAAACACGAGGTGATGTCATGGCAAGGGGGGTGTGGCAGGAACTGAACTGACAAGAGAATTATTAGACATGGCTAGGAAAAGACTAGATGAACAAACTAAGTAGAACAGTTCTAAGTAGAACAGAGCAGAGTAGCGTTTACTAGCTACAGTCTGTCAAAGCTTGCACCATATTTAATGGCAGTTTGCAAGTTGGTTTTAAAGGACTCGTAATCCCCCAGATGAGCTGTTGGAAGTGTAACAGTGTTGGTGCAAGCACTAACAACAGGATAACATACAGTGTGGCCTGGCATGTGCTCTAGACAGTTGTGGTCAAATACTATGGCTATTTTGAATTTCTGTCTCTCTGAGACAAGCAAATGCCTGTGTGCCTGCCCAGTCATCCATTGCATCACCATGGGCACAGAGGGTGTCTCTCCTTCAACCTCATTTTCTGGTTGTGTGTCTTTGAAAGAAAAGGGGATGTTAGAATCAATATCTTCTTCTGAAGTGACAAACTTTCAAAGCTTTTAAATATACCAACAAGGTAAGTGCAGAGCAATATTTTGTAACATAAAACTCTCACTACACAAATCACCAACAAAATCCAACACTGATGAGCACGTCATATATATGGAACCAGTTCTTTGTTGCTGACTGTTTGATATCCAGATCATGAAAATGTGTTGCGCTACTGTCGAGATACTTTCTTTCAATAATCACTTGAAAACGTCGCAAAATTCCCTTTACCATTGTACTTAGTAGCCAAGATAACTTTTTCAAATCTGGATATCATATAACTGTCGGGCATAAAATCCCCATTTCATACATCTATGACGTACATATCAGTGTAGGATCTCCTAAGCTATATCAAACTTTCTTAGGGGATCAGAACTTTTATGGAAGGTTTTACATACCCTCAATTTCAAGTAGGAAATCTTGGAAGTATTCCAAGATTTTGGACTCCTTCACGTGTTTAGTCGAACCATCTGGGCTCATTTCTGGGGCCAGGTGTGATAAAACATAATGCGAGTCCACCTAAGAACAAAAGGGAATTACAACCCAACAGATCCAGACTGATCCAACATCACTCATACACAGGTACTGACAGTAGCGATTTTACCGAGGGTGCATTTGTTCTGTTGGGACGTAAATATTACTGTTTTCAAATAAATGTCAAAAATTTAAAATAAAACTTTTTTGTACCCGTTTTAAACCCCTAAAATCGCCACTGGGTATTGATGATATGGAAATACCATTTAGCACTTGAAGAAAGGTTATGCAATTAAATGGCAAAAATTCAAGAAAATACCCAGAGCTGAATTACAACATACCTTGTCATCAGCCCCTACGACAAAGAGATTGCGAAACTCATTCGGCTTTATCCGCATGACCTTGATCAGGTTGTACACTTCAAGGCCTTCACGCATCTGTTGCAGCATTGGTGTGCGTTTTGTGGTCACATGCAGTACAATAGCCCTTACAAAAGAAAAAGAATACATTTTATGACAGCCATTTAAAATTATGATGTCAACTGTAAAATTAGCCATAACACTTATGTTTGTATAATATAATGATAAAACCCTTTCAAAGCCGTCAAAGATTTTGCAGCACAATAACTTGATTGGCTTCAAATTTCCTGCTTAATGAATGAACATTACTGCATGGCTTAAAATACTATTGACCTGTACATAATTCATCAATAATGTAATATTACTCCTTACTAGTTAGGACATCAAAATGCAAAACAAACCTTAATATGCTTTCCTTATGGTCAATGTTGATTTGACCAGTGTAGCCACAATCCAGGATTTCTTCAATGTAGAGGGACAGGTCAGATGCATCTTCAATCTAAAATAATGATTTAGAAGCAACAAGAATTAAGCTTTCATTTGTTATGTATTCACAACTGTTATTTTATACATCTACACTGTCATACATATTCACACATCTCTCACACATTTACCATTATTGGTTTACAGCTACATCAGATACATTTTTTAGCGAGGCAAGTCTGTAAGTCGCTTGATGCCAACAGGAAATAAGCTATTGCAAGAAACTAACTTATTGATGAATTGGAATTTAGTAAACCTGAGGATATATTGAGATACTGCCTAACACAGCTGCAACATCGTTGGCAAAGTTTTAAACTTGGATCAGTTTACTTTGCACTTATTCTATGTACCATAAACATCAAAAGAGAGCAAACATTATGGAAAAATATTGGCCTCATTAAGATGGCTTGAAGCGATTTACCCAACGTACCGTTTTGATAAGTGGTGACAACTCCATGTCATGCACACCATCAGTTTTAAGGTTCCCAGTGACGAGGTAGTGGTAACACCACTCCTGCATAAACCGTGGTGCTGGTCCTCCTTGGGCAATGCTCACACAAAGTATTTCACCCGCAACTCTGGATGAAAGACAACAAAGAAATTGGCAATTATAAGTACTGATCTCGACATAACACCCCAGCTAGAAGACTTATCTCGGGTGCTTACTTCATTTTATGCATTACCTCTATCATCTATTGTCACACATACACTGAAGGAGATTAAACCTTTAAAATATGACAGAATATTTAAAATAGCTGGTACACTTCAAGCCCTTTCCTGAATGTTTTTCTAACAATTTGCCATGTACATGAAAGTTTGAAAGAAAAACAGATTGAGGCACTGACTTCCCCTCTAGGCAAACTGTAAAGGACCCCAAGTATCAATACATATTTTCACTCATGAAAATATTCTTGCCAAAGTGTCCATCAGATAATAATAATCAGTAATTATAAGTGCTAGAAATAAGAATAACATACTTGAACAGTTCATTGTCCAAATCGTTGAGGGAATACTTTGGTACTTTGCCCTTCTCACTTTCGCCTTCAAATAGTCGCTTCTCGATCCCAGCAACCATTGCTACAGCCAAAAACAAATGATAAAACAGCATTAGACTAGCTGGGGGCAAACATCTAAAAGACAAGAATTTAGCCTAATTTTTCTCAAGCTCTGGCCACTTTGATATTGTGTCCTGCAGAAGCACACAGGCAGTTATTTTTCTATTTTTGGGAAATGGATGGATGCAGCAAAAATACACCTAACAGCAGAGCTTTTGTTCCAGTTGTTTGACAATGGTATAGCAACGGTAAACAATTTAATTTCAGCTATTCTACAACATACTCTACATATCTACTAAATTAATGATGAATGCATGCTACTCACTGGACAGGAACTCTTTTTTTAGTGCTCCAGTGTCAACCCCTGGTTCTCCCAGGAAGGAGACTTTCAAAGGGTTCACTGGACCGCCATTCTTTCGACGCTTCCAGAGTTTAAGACCTCTTTCAACCATATTGTCTCTGGCCACACAGATTTCGAAGGTCTTGCTACAGTCTATCTGTGCCTTTACCCAATAAAGAACATCTTCCTCACTGTGGAAAGTTTCAAATTTTCAAATTATTCAAATGAACTACACAATGCACTGTATTTTAACAAATTAATGAAATGGTACACGACCAGATTGGTTACCATGATATATGATCCAGATCGGAGCATGTCTTGACTGTGTCAAGCTGGCAAAGATCCTTTCCCATACTAATATAAAAACAAAAGGAATACATTTATACTTGTCCTTTAAACATACAGTTCTAGATTATTGTCTATTACCTCACATCTGACCTGTGAGATAAATATAATTTTATGTTTATGTAAAAATCCATTATAACCATAATGAACACAGAGCCATCTTGGAACTGCCTAGGAATTCGAGCAACCCTAACAAAGATACGTAATGCAAGTTGACACACAATCACCTTTCACCGCAGAAGCTTGCATGTAGTTCTATGTCTGACCCTGGAAATGTTCTTGTGCATACTGGACATTGGACCTCACCTGCCTATATGCAGGCACATTGAAAATGAGAACAGAATTGTTAAACCTGCAGTGTGGAAGATTACGTCAGCGTCGGAAGGAGGCGCAAATTTTCAAAATAAGCAGTGGATTCAAAACAAAGCTTTCCCCGCCCACTCCCTTCCCGCTCACTAAGTCCTAACTCATTTACATTCTTCTTACACAAAATGTAAGTGTATTTTAACGAAAAAAAGTTCAACTACGCAGCTTTAAGGCATAGATATCGCGGGATCATTTTTAAGTGCAACAAAGACTGACAACTTTGTAAAGAACTTGATATGTATCCGTTATGTTTATGACTCATTTTTTGGCTGTTGCCCTCCATGCCATACTTATTGTTTTTTGACTCAGTTGCTGTACCTGCTGAAAGCAATGTTGCTCATTGGACCATGGTGCGTCTGTACAAGGTCCTAGGACTGGGTTAGGAGTTGCTTCTTCCAGGAACACCACATCTGCCTCCTGAGCAGAGAAGTAAAACATGTACATTTATGCCATTTTACTGATATGCTGAGGTTGGGAGTGGAGTTCACAACAGATAACCCTGAAGTTAGAACTGGAAGCTGGACTTTTACAGCTTTGATCTCACATGCCTAAGTGACATAGGAAAAAAATTTACCTCAGTTTCCGAGCTTGATGTCTTGTTGCAGTGGTCAATGTGCAGAGCCAACACCTGCAATGGCATCACTGTCTTGCATTGTTTGCATGTTGCTGTTGGCATACGAGCAAATTCCGGTGCATCTGCTGGTAGTGGTGTTAAATCTAGCTCATCTTGGAGGGGCACTATATATAACATCTGTTTTCCTCCACCTGAGGCTCTTTTGATGACAGAACCAGTGTATCCCTCTGCCTCTAATGCGATTGCAGACAGTTTTCTCCTTCCATTTCCGCCTTTTAAAGCAAGTAACACAACAATTAAAATGGTGCATAACCCTAAAGCATAGTGCATTTATTTTTTCTCTATTGGATGAATAACTTGCTGTTGGGAAATAAAGTGCACCTGCTGCTTTGAAAAGAAGCCATCTGTCTTGAAGATCATTCATCTTCGGATATGTTGTCCTTAGTGAACTGGATAACTAATAAAAAAAAGGAAAGAAAAAAGTCAACAGCTTGAATTTAGACAGTATAGCTCTATTGCCACACAATCAATACTGTTGATACACTTTGGGAACAAAATATGTGCACTTAAGTTCATCAGACATCCCACCTCTGAATGCGTTAAGTCAGATGTGATAGACAACGCCCTCTTTCCCAGCCCTGCTTGCATGAGCTCCAGCTCGGCAGATATGGATGGGGATGTGTCAGTTTTTGAATCAAGTAAGAAAAATGATACATCAAGTGGCTTCCACGTCGTCACAACTTTTGCTGGTCTTCTGAAGGGGTGACTTCGGTTTTTTCCATTGCGTTTGAAATATCCAGGGAAGGGTCTATATGATTTTTAGAACAATCTTAATGTTACAAATCAATTAAAATCAGTCACTAGGCCTAATAGATGTGTCAACTATGCAAACAGCCCAGGTCATTTTTCAAAGACAAACAATTCAGCTCTTTAAAAATAAATCAGAACAGAAATCAGATTAAGAACTGAATCTGAACAAAAATTGCACTGAATTGCTGAAGCAATAGCACTACAATACCACTTTGTGACATACTATATATGATAGCACTAGTGCTAACAGGGATGATTAGGTCATTAAATTTAATGAATTAATTTACTTTAATTCAATTAGCAAATCATAGGAATAAGTAGAAACTCTGTGTATGGTTATTTTTGGAAGAAAATAAAACATATTTGCAAGTGCCTTGAATCACAATGGCATATGGAAATGTTTAGCAACATTGTGTAACACCTGAACTGGCCCTTTTGCTTTACTACCTGGCCATCTCAGACGCAACAGTAGGTCTCTCCATACTCGTACTCGGACCCTGTCTTTGATCTTCAGGAATTGCTCTGGTGAGCAAGGACATGAAATGCTGAGCAGCTTCAGTTGCTGAAGACTGGTCATACTGGAATGGGAGTTAAGGTGCATAACATTGTAATGTGATCATACAGAGCATAGCATAAATATTATTAACAATTGATTCCGGTAATGCACAAGCTGTACAATACTACAGGACAATACTGGAAAACAAGTAATATTTGATCTCTTATTTCCCACAATGACAACACCATGAACAAATATAAATTTGAAGAAATGAGCCAATACCCTACCTGGGCCTGTGATCTGCCCGGTTGGTTTTCCATTCTGGGAAACAGAGAAAGTATTATTAGCTATGTGTTTAAGCCATTTTCACCACCAGTAACACCAATAATACCGTGTCACTACACATTCCCATACTTATAAAGCTAAGTAACCATAAAGCCATATTCCCAAAGGTTAATTTCGGTTGGTGGCCCAAACGTTGGTTCATCGAGATAAGCAGTAGGTGGCGCAGCGCCAATCAAACCTCAAACGTTGAAAAACAATGTAGAAAACACGATGGAAATATGACATTGATGTTTGTTTCATTTATTCATTTGAGGAAGGTTACGGTCTCCTCATCGCTCCACACAGATCTGATGTTTTCGTCTGCCGCTATTATTAACATTGAAAACGCACACAAAAACATGTGGATGGAAACCCAGACAGCTCAGCTAGCGCGACACCTAAGATGAGAAAGTGACTAACGCTAACTAAGCTGGCTACAGGCTGATCAAATAATACAGCACATCACAAATATAACATAAGCTAACGTTAGATCGTTGAACACAAATAGTCCTGTTAACTAGTAGCTACATGCACAACGTCATGCAGGCTAATAGGCAGCCTGGGCACGTAACGTACCTATGACTAGCTAATTGAGCTAAGCTAGCAGCTACAGGCTGATAAAATAATGTATTTTTTAACCCATTACAACATCCACATATCGTTAAACAAAAGCAATCTACATGCACCAGTTGAAACATAACATTCTTGCTATTACTATGACGGAAGACATACCTGCGCATTGATTTTCTATCCTCTCGGCTCCCGAGTCCCACTCGTTCTCATCATGGACTTCAAAACTCCCTCTCTCGTTACTAACTGTGGGTGTTGCCAAGCTGTCACTCCGATCGAGACTGGCCAATAGAGACGTGTCTTACATCTTTCGGCGTAGGTCCCGCCCACGAGATTCAGCTCAACAGCAAGCAAAGCTTTTGGATTCGCAAACAAAACTTTTGGATTCGCAAACAAAACTTTTGGATTCGCAAACAAAACTTTTGGATTCGCAAACAAAACTTTTGGATTTGCAAACAAAACTTTTGGATTCCCATTAATACATTTTTAATCACATTTATTTAACTTGCAATAAAACATTTTTTGATTGCAGTGTTGATAGTTTTGCTCTCAAATCTATTTTTTGATTGCAGTGTGGAAAGTTTTGCTCTCAAACCTATTCTTTTTGATTGCATAATAAAGACACAAATCTACCTCCATACATCACGGCCTTATACGATGATGTTTTAAAAAATTATTGTGACTTAGTTAACCACCAACATTTTCGTCTCTTCTTGTCAACGAAAGTTAAAATAGATTTAGTCATAATTTTGATTTTTTTTTTTATCTCACAATAATACGGGACAAAGTGCGGCCCTTTTCAGCTCAATGCGGGACGGGTGCTTTTGTTTCTAAAGACGGGACGATTCCGTTTTTCAATGGACGGTTGGCAACCCTAATGTGGCATAGGGGAAGAAACTGTGGAGTATGTCATCGGTCACTGCCTAAAATATAATACACAGAGAGAAAAAATACAAAGGGAAATGTGGGTTGGAAGAGATAAACCTGAATAATTTGTTTAATCTTGGAGAAGTTAAATATAAAGTATTTTTTGAGTTTCTAAAAGAAACTGGGTTAATGAAGACGATTTACGTTTAAGTCCGGGTTGGGTTTTTATTGATATCTATTAAATTTTTTGTTTTATATATATATATTTTTTTATTATTGTTATTATTTATTTGTTTCTACTTGTAATCTTGTATTTCCGCCTTTTTATATACAGTCTCTGATTTCCGCACTCCAGCATAGTAGGTGGCGGTAATGCAGCTTAACGTTAGGTGTCACCCGCCATTAAACAAGAAGAAGAAGTAGAAGAAGAAGAAGAAGAAAGAACCAAGTCAGAACCAAGTCGTCAGCTGTGTGTTTCTGGGGGAAGTTTGACGGGACAGCGCAGGTTGTAGTTGGCAGAAGTTGTAGTCGTTAGTCGTATATTGGATGGGTCTAAAATATATTAGACTGCAGGGTTTCATCATCTGAGGGGCGGACATGGTCTCCACGGTCCTAAACACCGACGTGAAGCAGGTGAGACTGACTCCGCCGAGTCTCCAGGACTGAGAACACCACACACCTCAATCCCACTCTTTACTCTGCTGCTCGTCCATCTTCACACCTTTCTCCATTTCATTAGGGAACATCAAGTTAATCGTTTAGCTCCAAACTACGCTACGATTTAAACTCTTCTCACAAACGTCCCATCAAAGTGGAAGAAAATCTTAAAGCGTAAACTTGTGTAAAACAGGTTAAACTCGTTTGGAGCAGATATTGTACTTTTTACTCATTTACATTTGTTGCTTTGCAGACTTTATATTAATAATTCAGAATTTAACAAACATTAAATGCATTTATTATAGGGTAAGTTAATATATATTTAATTGAATGTTACGGAGTAATTTACAAATCCACTGTTACCAGGTGCAACATTTAAGTGATTTACTAATGAATAACTTGATAATTTATCATATGATAAACCGTTTCTTGTTGGGTCATTCGGCATTTTGTATTTTCCTTATATCTTGATGCAAACACTTTAACTCTCTTAAATTCTGTTTAGAAGGGTACATAATTTTTTTAGGCACACCACCAAAGGAATGCCGCAAAAATTGCACTATCCTGGTTAAGTTTATGTGTTGAGCAAACACCTTTGTAGCCAGCCTGCTTGTTGGTGTATGAATATGGAGAAATACAAGTCTTACGATATGTGGTTTGAGAATGACGAGTACTTGAGATGGTATACAGTGTCTTGCATAAGTATTCACCCCCCTTGGACTTTTTCCCATTATGTACTGTTACTAACTGGAATTCAAATAGACTTAAATAAAATTGTTCCCGTTTGATCAACAAAACATGCATAGTACTTTGGAGGTGCAAAATAAATTTTATTGTGACACAAACAATAATGAGAACAAAAAAGTTGACATCTGTTGGGTGCATAAATATTCACCCCCCTGTGTCAATACTTGGTAGAACCCCCTTTCGCTGCATTTACAGCTGCAAGTCTTTTGGGGTATGTCTCTACCAGCTTTGCACATCTAGAGATGGAAAGGTTTGTCCATTCTTCTTGGCAAAAAAGATGAAGCTCAGTCAGATTGGATGGAGACCGTCTGTGAATCGCAATCTTCAAGTCTTGACATAGATTCTCTATTGGATTGAGGTCTGGTCTTTGACTGGGCCATTTTAAGACATTAACATTCTTTAATCCAAACCATTCCTTTGTAGCTCTGGCTGTATGTTTAGGGTCATTGTCCTGCTGGAAGATGAACCTCCGCCCCAGTCTCAAGTCTTTTGCAGACTGCATCAGATTTTCTAAAAGGATTTCCCTGTATTTGGCTCCATCCATCTTTCCCTCTATTCTGACCAGTTTCCCTGTAGCTGCTGAAGAGAAGCATCCCCACAGCATGATGCTACCACCACCATGTTTCACTGTTGGGATGGTGTGCTCAGGGTGATGGGCAGTGTTGGGTTTTCGCCACACATAGCGTTTTGCATTGAGGCCAAACAGTTCAATTTTGGTCTCATCTGACCAGAGCACCTTCTTCCACATGTTTGCTGTGTCTCCCACATGGCTTCTGGCAAACTCCAAACGGGATTTTTTATGGATCCCTTTCAACAATGGCTTTCTTCTTGCCACTCTTCCATAAAGGCCAGATTTGTGGAGTAGACGACTAATAGTTGTCCTGTGGACAGATTCTCCCACCTCAGCTGTGGATCTCTGCAACTCCTCCAGAGTAACCATGGGCCTCCTGGTTGCTTCTCTGATTAATTTTCTCCTTGTCTGACTCTTCAGTTTGGGTGGACGGCCTCCTCTTGGTAGGTTTGCGGTTGTGCCATATTCTTTCCATTTTCTTATGATGGATTTGATGGTGCTCAGAGAGATGTTCAAAGCTCTGGATATTTTTTTATAACCTAACCCTGCTTCATATTTCTCCACAACTTTATCCCTGACCTGTTTGGTGAGCTCCTTGGTCTTCATGATGCTGTTTGTTCAGTAATGATCTCCAACAAACTCTGAGTCCGTCACAGAACAGGTGTATTTATACTGAGATTAAATTGCAGACAGGTGGACCCTATTTACTAATTATGTGACTTGCAAATGTGACTTGTGAATGCAATTGGTCGCACCAGATCTTTGTTAGGGGTTTCACAGTAAAGGGGGTGAATACATATGCACTCAACACTCAATAATTGTGTAATATTTCCCCCCACTTCCAAATGATGCACTATTTTGTGTTGGTCCATTACATAAACTCACGATGAAATAAATTTTAATCTGTGGTTATACCATGACAAAATGTAGAAAAGTCCAAAGGGGGTGAATACTTATGCAAGGCACTGTAGATGAAGATGTCTTGTCTGCAGAAGGATGCTGATCGTGCAGTGGTCGTCGCAGTAACGTCTCGTGCAGTGTTTGAATCCGGGGCTGAAGGCGATGATGGTGATGAGGTGTACAAAGTGGGCACGGCATTCCCACTGCTACAGGTCAGAGCTCAACACTGACACTGTGTCTTTGACGAACAATAAAAAAATAATATATTCATCAGTTAATCTTTGAAACATTAAAAAAATGTCAAACATCTTTTCACGAAGCAGAAGTTGATGAGTTCTAATTTCTTGTTTTGTTCGAGGTACTTCAATTGTGACATAATTGGGAGAAAAATGACACATTGTTTTTTGAAAGGCTCAGCTCGTACTTTTACTTGTCAAATGTCAGAACAGTTGCTGACTATGTTTCCTGTTGTGCTTCTCTAAATTTGTTTAGGGTAACTGCACTCGGTTTATTAATAACTGCTATTCCTCTTTTTCTCTTCAGGCGCTCCAGAGAGTGAATGCACGTCTGCTCGAGGAGAATCCTGCTGAGTCGCTGCTGTTTGATGTCATCCTGGTCACCACTGACCTGGAACAGCAGCAGCAGAGCTCCCGCATCATCAGCAGCACAAGACATTATGGTGATTTAACTTCTACATCAGCCGACAGATTACAGCCTGAACCTGATCCGTTTTGAAGTTTCTCATCTTTTCAATGACATTGATGACTTCATTGCTGCTCTGTTACAGGTCTTGAAGTCAGCAAGTTTAGTTTTTCCGGCACAGAGGATTTCATCGAGAGTTTACTGACAAATAACGTGCGGCTCTTCCTGTCAACAGACAGAAACGAGGCGTCACATGCATCACAGAATGGTCAGTAGATTTAGTGTTTTCTGTCATTTATTATGGCTGATGTGAAGCTCTGCTGGTTTCTGTGGAGTTCTCTCCACTGATCACAACAGCTGTCAGATCAAAGAGCCTAAAAATTGTATTTGGTAAAAGAGGACAAGATATAAAACACTTAATCAGAGGATAACAGCTTGATATTTTGGAAAATAAAACAGTTTTGGGGCATTTTAATGCCTCCAAGCCAGCAATAGCCAGTGGCCGGAGGCATTATGGGTTAGGGTTAGGGTTATATATTCACTGGGACTCAAGGACGAACTTATTAGATATTGTGGCCAAACGTCAAGGTCATGGTGACATTACAAAGCATATTTTTTGCCTTGTGAGGAAGGCACAGCCTTTACATTTGGCTCAACAGTCATTTGGCCTCAAGGATTAACTCACTTAAATTTGGTAGCTGAAGTTCAAGGTCAACATGGCCTCACAAATTATCTTTATGTTTTACTTGTACTCGATATCATAAGATAAACTTGAGGCAAGGTCTTCACATTTATTACAAACTTTCACTTGGACTTACTGATAAATGTATCAGATTTCAATGTAATATCTCAAGACTGCCTTGAGGGCATTCCTTCACTTTTTGATCAGTTGTCACTTGGACTCAAAGATAAAGTGATTAATGTTTCAGTTGTCAAAGTTAAAGTTTACAGTGACTTGAAGCTACATATGTAATTTTACCCTGAATGCTAAGATTTGTGAATCATCCTCCTTGTCATTTTTCCAGGTGTTCTCTCGGCACTGCTGGACCAGAACTTGGCCTCCTGCCCATCAGAGCAGCTCAGAGTTTTGTTCTGCGGAGACGCCGTCATCCGTTCCAACATCAGCCCAATGCCAGTGAGCCAACAGGCCACCCAGGTGCACGTGACAACATCCTTCTAAAACTTCATCTTTATATTTGTAAATGTTGCTAGGGATTTTTTTAATTCAAGGTTCATTTACTTTCTTCCTCTGCAGAGTTTCTCGGCTCAGCTGGGTGAGATGCGGCAGCGGTTCGGCATGTTCGACAGCCCTCTCAGCATGGTTCTGATGACGGCACGTGGAGGCAGGGAAAGCTGCTCCGCCGCCCTGCTCACATTGCGGTCTCAGGGCGTTAGCGTGGATGAGGCATACTGCCTGGCCGGGGCACCTAGAGGCCCCATTCTGTCCCTGATCCGACCTCACTTCCTGCTCAGCAACAGCCTCAGTGACCTGGAGGAGTGATCCCATCATTAACTGTCTCATGACTTGTGTCTTCCTTTATTGTGTCTTAAAGACCAAATGCCAAATCCTCAGTCAGGATCATTTAGTCTCTTTTAACCTCAGTGGTTGTGAAAAAGATTGTTCTGTTACTGGTCTCTGCTTAGGTATAAAAATATGTATTGGTCTTTATTGCTTGTCTCTTTATTGGAAATTCCTTTAATTCAGTAATCTGACTGATCTGAAGTCAGATTGTACAACAGTTTGAATGTGATTCTCTGGACTGAACCTGAATTAAAGTTCTGTTTAATTTTCAAGAATCCCATTGAATGTGAAGAAGATAATTGTGGGATTGTTGGATGCTGTAAGAAAATCGTAGAGAAGAATTTTTGATTTTAACTTCCTGTATGTGGATTTTAATGGAATATTTTACCATTATACCACACTATATATTATCTCTGCTTAAGCATACTAATTCTGCTTGTGTAACTGCCAAGATGAAATCAGGGCTGCAAATCTGGGACTGTGCTCGTGTCACCCCACCAAGAGCTCAAAGAAGCCTTCAGCCTGTGTCTTGCTTGGCCAGGAGGCCTTTAGCATGTGTTTGTGTCTTATCTCCTGTTATTTTACTATTCACAGTTCAAATAGGTACACACACAACACACATAGTCCACATTCATTAACGCACACACCCATCTCTTCACTGGATCTACTTAAAAAGTACACGCCTGCAACTGTTTCTTTGTCATTCCCTCTGCAGAATGCCCTGCTGTCAGAATTCCATCACAGGCTCCACTCAGGTAAAAAGATGCAGATGGGTTAACTGTTGTTACATGTTAGGGTCATTTGTTTCTGAAAGGGACAGACAAGACGTTTGCAGGCTAAAGAAAGTATACTGTGTCCATGGGTTTTTTTTTGTTGCTGTGATGCTTAATGTTGACCAGCAGGTGGCAGCTTCAGTCAGTAAAACATGGAACGGTTTATCAATCATTCAGATTCAATCAAATTTCAGCCCGTATTCACTGATCCCAATTTGTCTCATACGGCTTTATGCCTTGTGTAAGACAAAGAAAAGGTCATCATTATGAAAGCACAACTCGCTTAGTATATAATGTTTATACAGAGGATTGTTTTAAGGATGGAAGTGTGGGAGGTTTTATTTACAATGCTGGATGGCTCAAAACTTCTTGCAGTTAAATGTGGCAAGACTGAGTCAATGAAAATTGGCCCTGACACTGTCTATACATACACATCGAAGCACCTAGGTTCTCTGTCACAAAACATGGGGTACAAATGTGAATCCTGGTGTTTTTTGCAGCTCAGAAAACTCAAAGATTCATGCCTTAATTTTCTCCTCATTTGGATTATTGCAATTCTCTCTTCACCTGCCTGAGCCAACAGAGTAGACCGCTCATCCAAAACGCAGCAGCAAGACCAAATCTTTTATAATAGAAAAAATTTGACAGATTTGAACTTCTCTTTATAGATAATAGATTTTAAGATTGTATTACTGACGTTTTTGGCCCATTGTGGACTTGTCAGGTCCAGACCTGAGGTCCTCAGCGGATGTCATGTGATCCTCAAATAGCTTTTTATTGTTTCCTATTGTTTGCCTTTAATTTTTATAACATGTAAAGCACCTTGTAACTGTGTTTTAAAATGTGCTATATTAATAAAGTTAATTATTATTAGTGTTATTATTTTATTGGACTTTCCAGAATGTTAGAAGCGGTTTTAGACGGCTTCTAGTGTGTAAGGGCATGGAAGGAGGTTCCTTTCATTCATTCAAAACATTTTAAGGGCATCAAATGAGATTCAAAAGGAAAGCTCAGACACAGGCGGTTTGTAGGGATCAGCAATCAAAGAGTCCTTATCGAAGCTCATAGTTTACATATTATACGTTTTAAAAGGCCAGTGTGTAAGATTTTGGTAAAAGGGACCCCTTACCCACCCTTTGAGGTGAGGGGTATTCAGCTGTAACATGAAACATCAGCACTTTATGTCACTTAATTCTACACACTGCAACTTTAAGAAGGATGAGGCTCAAGGGATTTGGACACAGATTATTTTTTTTGACTGAAGACGTTTTGGGGACATTAAAGGAGGTTATGCTGGTGCTTGAAACTTTCTTGAACAAATCAGTGTTCTTTCCAAATCTGTTAAGAATGTTATATAAAGGACAGTAAGAGGATCTTGACGTTCTTAAGTTTTAAATTGCATTGTGAGTCCCTCGAGAGGTTCCAGAAGTTCTTTGGGATGTGCCAAGGGCAATCGTTAGGTATGCAGGGGTCCTTGAAGAAGCATCCTGCTGTCCTGCTCTGTCCTTAAAGGGATAATTCACCTATAAATGAAAATTCACTCCCTATCTACTCACCACTATGTCGATGGAGGGGGTGTTGAAGTGTTTGAGTCCACAAAACACTTCTGGAGTCTCAGGGGTAAACAGCGTTGCAGTCAAATAAAAAAAAATTGAAGTTTGTGATCAATATTTCAAACATAAAATAAAAAAATAAAATGCCTATGATGTCATCCAAGTGTCCGTAAACCCCGACAGTCAAATCCAACTCGAAATGGTTTCATTTACACCAAGTTTTAAACTAAGAGTCTACTACCGGATGTAGCAATGCTAGCTGAAGTAGCAATGTTAATAATTCACCCACCCCTCCATCGGCATAGTGGTGAGTAGATAATGAGTGAATTTTCATTTTTATGTGAAATCTCCCTTTAAGGCCTTTTCAGGGATCTTTGAAGTTTGTCCTCCAGAAGGGTCCTTGCTGCAGATGTCCTTGAGTCATATGTCTACTTCTATTGTGTTGACCATTCTTCTAATGCAGCTGATTATGCTCTTAAGGCTTTTGGTTGTTGTGTGTACCTATGTATAGATCCAGTGGTCCTGGAGAGACTTCCGAGGTCCTTGAGGATATTCCAGTTCTCCTCAGGGACATGTTATAGATAGTAAATATAATCAGAGCAACAGCCAGAAACAAGAGTGTACCTGGAAAATCCAGCATGTTAATGTGATCAGTCTCAGTCATCACAGGATATAAAACAGCCGGAGGCTTAGGTGATCATCAGGAGGCGCTGACTCATCTCTGCAGCCGCAAATTAAAACATGTTCAGGGAAATGAAGCAGGCCAGAGCAGGCGTCTGTTTCCGACAGTCTCATATCGACTGAATGTTTGTATTCATTATCTCGAAGTGAGGTTTCTGATGAATGACGCCTTCATCAGCTCTGCCTCCTGAACGCACATGCACATATTTCATTTCAAAGATGAAGCTGCGGGAGGCTTGATTTCTGCTGCTGACACAGACTCGACTGCCAGATAATATGTTCAAATCCTAATGAACTAATTCAGTCAGTTAACGGAAGCTTCACTTACTCATTTTGTGCTCCACTGTAACATTCAAAGATTTAAAGGGCATAGAGTAAGTGCATTTAAGGTGGTAATCATGGGTTTGTCTGGGGCGTGAAGTGCAAAAAAACAATCAGAGTATCATCTCCCATTCTCTTTTAAAGACTTTGATGGACTTATAGAAATAAGGATGATTTAGGTACTAACACTTTTCTTAACAGTTTCGAAAACAAGTAAAAAACGACCTCACCTGGCAGGCTCGACACTAAACAACACCCAGCTGGCCGCACCTCACCATGCTGCTTTGTCCCTTAAGCTTTGATCATTTTGATTTAGTTTTGTGTCCTTCTGGAGATTTCAGCAGACCTACAGGAGGATGTAGAGGTCACAGAGAAGGTCCTGTGGGTTCCTGAAGTCACAAGGTTGTACACAGAAGTTCTGTGCTTTAGAAGGGCTGTGGGGCTACTTAAGGAGGTTCCAGTGGATCTTGACAGTTTCAGTTGCTGTTTACTTTGTTAAAGTATAATGCACAGATTCCCTCTCACGATCAGTCACTGGTGGCAGGGAGCTACACCGAGACGGTGTTCACTTGTTCAGATATACAGTATATTAATGTCATGACACAGAGACATTTCAAATGGTGGATTATTTGTATGCATTGGTCCAAGACAGTATGAAACACTAGGTAGTGTTGTGAGCATGTTTAAACCATAAACAAAAACAAACAAAAAAAACTATTATAATTTAATTCACAGCTGGAATATATGTTTATGTCTTTATTAAAATAGGTTAATGTTGACCTTTTTTCCATGACTAAGATGTGATGATAACCAACATCATTGAGTGTGACTATGTCAACAGGTAATACAATTAATGAGATCAGACATTAAAGCTTTAAAAATGAACTTTTTTCTTTATGAAAAAGATGAGACAAGAGACAATAGACGTTTTTTTTTCAATGCAGTTTTTCCATTTCTTGTTCTGCAATCAGGATGACACCAGCTGGCAGCTTACAACATGGAGCACATTGTTATCCATTCTGGCTATAATATTATGTATTGTATTTTTAACAAACTCTGGACAAAATGTAATTTAGCAGTTTATATAATATTGAAAACATGTCTGATTCAGAGTCCTTGAGATCTGTCATTTGGCAGGGGTCTTCCTAACTAGATTTAAAGTAAGCCACAATAAAAACAATAAATCAATAACAAGATCAGTGTCACTTTTCTCACGAGTGATGATTCTACCAAACGCTAAAAGCGTAAATTTCATTTAGGCAAAACAATACACACTATAATAAAAACACCAAAACATCAGAGTTTTTTTAAATCAAGTGAAAACACACATGGAACCTCAAACCAAAATCTCCTCAAAGTTCAGGTTCTGCAAGGAACCTGTTCACAGGTTGGTCAGTTCTGTGAACAGTGATGCCCGGTTGCAGCTGCTTGCAGAACAGTACATGTACAAATAGATAAAAAAAAGTTATGACATCATGAGAGGGATAGCTTGTGAGTGAGAATGATTCCCCTATTTTCTTTTGTCACCTTGTGCTCTCATCCACAGGCAGGAAGGTCAGACGTGATGAGGAGGAGGACAAGGACGAGTTGGAGGAGGAGGGAAAGACCTTGAAGCATCTGTTGGATCCTGAAAGAAACTGAAGGGCAGCAGCTGTGGTAAAATGACTGTGATAAAACATGGTAGAAGCAATCAGAAAATATGTCACATGTACATATGGATTGGGCTGAGCAACACGACAGATGGAACCAGATCTTGGCCCAGTGAGGGGGGGGGTATAATTAGTCTCTAATCTAGTCTTCAGTCACTTTAAAATAAAACAAAACAAATGTAAAAAGTGATATCCCCTCTATGTCACTCAGTAGAGTATATACCTCTGCCACGGACCAACAGTCCTCTTATGACACCACATTGAAATTAAGCTAACTAGATCCACATTTTTTTTTAATCTGTACCAGATTTCATACACTCATTAATGTCAGTCCCCTGTGTTTATTTTAAATCGAGAACTATGAATTATTCTCTGACAAATTAAGGAACATTTTGAAAACCTCCCAATTTGACAATGTCTATGAAAGTGGCAAAATAAATCTTCACCAAGATGTTGGCAGTTTTGTGATAATCCATCCAGTTTTTTTTTGTTCGAATCTTGCTTAACCCTTGTGTTGTCCCTGCTTCCCCATGCTGTTTGCTGTGAGCGTTTTTTGTAGCGATTTGACAAATGCTCGTCGCGATACCCTGCTTCAAACACACAGACGCACGCGCACACGTGCACACGCACAGCCCGCCACACATCAGCACGCGCACGAAGGGCAACAGAAAAGCGAACAGCCCTTGTAGATGTATTTGTCACACCCACTCCAAGTTGCCCAACGGTGTGATGTAGGACCCCTGGGACCGCCCACGTTGGGGAGTCTCTTCGGGTGGGTCTCTGCGACCCAAAGGCTCGCGCCGGGGGGGGTCGCTGCGCTGCCGCTCGCGTCGAGGGCCGTCTCTCCGATCGGGGTCCTCGTGACCCTGAGACTCGCAACGCTGAACTGACACGCTCCCTCCGTTTGTGTTATCGAAACCTGCTCCTGCTCGGTGATGAGAAGAAGAAGAAGAAGAAGAAGAAGAAGAAGAAGAAGAAGAAGAAGACATCAACGACGACTCTTGCGCAGTAATAACAATAAAAAGAAATACATTTTTATTTGGTTATTTTGTATAGCTGCACGACACACGCAAAGACGTAGGGCCGGTGTGTCGTGGGCCCTTTTGCTTGTGGGTCGGGGTCCCCGTGACCCTTAGACTCGCGACGCTGGACCGACCCCGCTGCCAGTGATGGTACTGTTCTTGCTCGGTGATGAGACGAAGAAGAAGAAGAAGAAGAAGAAGAAGAAGAAGAAGAAGTAGAAGAAGAAGAAGAAGAAGAAGAAGAGGAAGAAGAAGAAGAAGAAGATGATGACGCAGAAGACCCACAGACGCACACGCGTACACGCACATCCCGCCACACATCAGCACGCGCAAGATGGGCAATAGAAAAGCGAACAGCCCTTGCAGATGTATTTGTCACACCTGCGGCACTTTGCGTGAGTTTTACAGTCCTTGTTCCTGGGGCATATCTGACACCTCTTCCTCTTACTCGCCGCGAGCGGGGCTGCCACGGAGGCTGCGGCGGCTGCGACGACCTGGGCTACACAGGAGGCCGGACCCTGGGGTTGTTGTTGTTGTTGTTGTTGTTGTTGTGGCTGTTGCTGCAGGGTTAGGCCCGGCGGGGCGGCCGGACGCTCGTGCCGGGTGTCTTCTCGGTCGCTGTCAACGTCTCTCAGCTCGGCGGCGGCGGCGGCGGCGTTGGCCGCTTTCACGGCCTTCACGACCGCGGCGGACGCCTCGGTGTGAGGGACGCGCTCCCTCCGCGCGATGTACGGAGCCACGAGAGCCTTTCCCAGCTGCTCGAGGAACACCCTCCGCTTGTTCCGCTTGCCCGACATCCAGTCGGGGTTGACCTCTCGCCATATCACGAAGGCGTTGTAGGAAGAGACGTCGAGGATGTTGTGGAAGACGACCAGGGGCCAGCGCGCCGTCTTCCTCCTGCGGCTGTACGTTCCGATCACCTTGTCCAGGTTGTCCACGCCTCCTTTGTTGCGGTTGTAGTCCAGGACGACGACCGGTTTGCCGTCGGCGCGGTCGCTGACGTCCGCCTCCGAGTGCCGCGTGCTCAGGAGCACCACGTTCCTGTTTTTCTTCCTCGGGACGTAAGACACCAGAGTTGCGGCGGGCGTGAAGGCGAACACGGAGGAGAACGCCGCTCGTCCCTTGACCGAGAGCGGGAGCTCCGGCTTGTTCTTCCGAACCGTGCCGACAACGGTGACGTTCCTCTCCAGGAGCCGCCGCGCCAGTTCGTAGGAGGTGAAGTAATTGTCGCACGTGACGTTGCGCCCGCTCAGTCCCTCGGTGACGTCGAGCACGACCCGCAGCCCCAGGTTCCTCTCCGGGAGCCCGCCGCTCGGCTTTCCGGTGTAGACTTGCATCTTCCAAGCGGAGGATTGTCGACAGGAGAACAGCTGTTGGAGAACCTGGTCTCTGGTGAAACGCTCTTGACGTGACATCGCGTGACCTCATCAGGGAGAACTGCGCGGTGTTGTACCGACTTGTATCCCGGACGCATCGTTAGTAACGGCCGTCTCACCTTCGCGACCCTGAGAAGCCGGGCCGGTCCGGCTGTGAACAACAGTGTGACGCGTCGGGGAGTCTCTTCGGCCTGGATCTCGGCGACCCGAAGGCTCGCGCTACCGCTCGAGTTGACGGCCGTCTCTCCGATTGGGGGTCTCCGTGACCCCGAGACTGGCGACGCGGGGCCGGTCCGGGCTCCCCGCTTCGTGCACTCGAGCCTGTTGTTGCTCAGCGGCCGTTGAAAATGAAAAAACTACGATACAAATGGCAAAGCGTTTGACTTTTTTTTTTATCTCCCCACGCCACCCTCCAAGTTGCGCGCCGGTGTGAAGTAGGACCCCTGGGATGCCCGCGTCAGGGAGTCTCTTCGGCCTGGGTCTCGGCGACCCGAAGGCTCGCGCCGGGGGGCTCGCGCCGGGGGGCTCGCGCTGCCGCTCGAGTTGATGACCGTCTCTCCGATTGGGGGTCTCCGTGACCCCGAGACTCGCGACGCGGGGCCGGTCCGGGCTCCCCGCTTCGTGCACTCGAGCCTGTTGTTGCTCAGCGGCCGTTGAAAATGGAAAGACTGCGACAGAGTGGCAAAGCGTTTGACTTTTTTTTTTATCTCCCCACGCCACACTCCAAGTTGCGCGCCGGTGTGACGTAGGACCCCTGGGATGTCCGCGTCGGGGAGTCTCTTCGGCCTGGGTCTCGGCGACCCGAAGGCTCGCGCCGGGGGGCTCGCGCTGCCGCTCGAGTTGACGGCCGTCTCTCCAATTGGGGGTCTCCGTGACCCTTAGACTCGCGACGCGGGGCCTTCCTGGCTGCCAGTGTCGTGTACCCGAGCCTGTTCTTGCTCGGTGAGGAGAAGAAAAAGAAGACTTTTGCGCAGTGATAATAATAAAAAAATTAACTAATTTGTATTATTTCTCTTATAGCCGAACGACACGCGCAAAGACGTAGGGTAGGTGTGTCGTGGGCCCTGTCGCTTGTCGGTCGGGGTCCCAGCGACCCCGCGACTCGCGACGCAGGGCCGGTCCGGGCTCCCCGCTTCGTGCACTCGAGCCTGTTGTTGCTCAGCGGCCGTTGAAAATGAAAAAACTACGATACAAATGGCAAAGCGTTTGACATTTTTTTTTCAATCTCCCCACGCCACCCTCCAAGTTGCTCAGCGACCGTTGAAAATGAAAAAACTACGACACGGTGGCAAAGCGTTTGACTTTTTTTTTCAATCTCCCCACGCCACCCTCCAAGTTGCGCGCCGGTGTGACGTAGGACCCCTGGGATGCCCGCGTCGGGGAGTCTCTTCGGCCTGGGTCTCTGCGACCCGAAGGCTCGCGCCGGGGGGCTCGCGCTGCCGCTCGAGTTGACGGCCTTCTCTCCGAGTGGGGGTCTCCGTGACCCTTAGACTCACGACGCGGGGCCTTCCTGGCTGCCAGTGTCGTGTACCCGAGCCTGTTCTTGCTCGGTGAGGAGAAGAAGGAGAAGGAGAAGGAAAAGGAGAAGAAAAAGAAGACTCTTGCGCAGTAATAATAATAAAAAAAGAAACTAATTTGTATTATTTCTCTTATAGCCGAACGACACACGCAAAGACGTAGGGTAGGTGTGTCGTGGGCCCTGTCGCTTGTCGGTCGGGGTCCCAGCGACCCCGAGACTTGCGGGGCCGGTCCGGGCTCCCCGCTTCGTGCACTCGAGCCTGTTGTTGCTCAGCGACCGTTGAAAATGAAAAAAATACGATACAAATGGCAAAGCGTTTTTTTTTGTAATCTCTGGCCGCCCACGTTGCGTACTCGAGCCTGTTCTTGCTCGGTGATGCGAAGAACAAGAAAGAGAAGACGAGACGAACAAGAGCAAGAAGGAAACTCATTTTTATTTTATTTTTGTATAGCTGCACACGACACGCGCGAAGACGTATGGCCCCCGTCTGTTGTCGTTCGGGGTCTCCGTGACCCTGATACTCACGACGTCGGGCCCGCCCGGCCGCCCGCGTTCCGTACCTGAGCCTGATTTTGCTCGGTGATGCGAAGAAGAAGAAGAAGAAGAAGAAGAAGAAGAAAAAGAAGAAGAAGAAGAAGAAGAAGAAGAAGAAGACGACGACTCCAGCTCAGTAATAATAATAAAGAAAAAATGAATTATTTTTTATTTTATTTTTGTATAGCTGCACAAGACACACGCGAAGACGTAGGGCACGTCTCTTGTCGTTCGGGGTCCCCGTGACCCGAGTGCAAGGGCCGCGAGCATCCCCGGCTGCCAGTGTTGTGTGCTGGAGCCTGTTCTTGCTCAGTGATAATACAAATAATAACTATAAGAAGAAGAAGAAGAAGAAGAAGAAGAAGAAAATGCGGTGGCACACGTTTTAGTCTTTTTATAAAAATAATTTGTATTGCTGCACACGCGAAGACGGGAGACTGTCACACGCACACAAACACATGCTGGGTCAACCAGACCCTGGGACAACACAAGGGTTAAGAACAACCAAACAAACAGACAGGGGTGAAAACTGCCTCCGTGGCAAAGGTAATATTTTCCAACATGATTATTGTGGTAGAATCTTTATTCTTTTGGCAAAGCTTCAAGATGTTGTAATCCTAATTTTTCCAGAGAAAAAACACAGATGACTTGACTTCCCATTACAGTCCTTATATTTATATTGATTTTAAACGACAGTTACAAAAATAAACTTTAGATGATGACTCTTTCCTTTTTATTAAGTAGGTGAGGACCACATTGACTTGTATCCTCAGCTGATTGTCACACTGATCTCAGGCCAAACAATTAGCAAGGGATGAGTGAAAAAACCAGGCAGAAACAATCCCACAAATATAAAAGAGTAACATGTATGGAGATAAACAACATTGCTGCATGAGTTCATGAAAGATGAAAATACTTTGTTGTATTGTTCAGTCACTAGTTCAGTGGTTCTCCATAAGTGTTCTAATGCTCAGTAAACATCTTTGATCTTTGTGTCTATCAAGATATATATTCATTATGTAATCATTTCATTGATGCACCTTTACAGAGCATATATTTGAAAGGAATGAGCAGTTAAACACATGCCCTTCATATCGTGTAGCCTACATATCTTTGAACTCTTTTTGACCAGCTCCTGAAAAATTATGAGATTTTCCTCACGGAGCCGAACATCACCTCATATTGATCAAAAATATTAAAAACTGCTGAATTCTTCACATTCTATACCTTATGAATCTATATACATAAACAATATATACATCCTTTATGGTTGAAAGTGTGTAATGATGTGGAGATTGATTTTGATGTAGCCCGGTGAACCATGAGGTACAGACTGCTTTGTGTAACTGTTGATGTGGAAGTTGTTGGTTGTTGTGGACCAGGTGAGATGTTAAATTTAGATTTAAAACAGCCAAAAAACAGGACTGACAATGTCAACTGGAAACAAAAGACTGAATGATATATTTTTATCCCAGCTCATGTCTCCTGAGAAGCAGACTGATGCTCCGATGTTGAGTCTGACCTGCAGCAAAGATTTCTGACTGACTGAGCTCTGAGACGTCCTGACATACACTCTGAATCTGAGATAACCCCATAGAACTCCACCAGTCATACATCTGATTACAACATTAAACAGAGAGCAGAGGTCAGAGTGGTCCATTTCCCTCAGGGATTCACTGCAACCTCCATTACTCTCAGCAGTATGTTTAGCCTCCAGTTGATTGACAGGAGAGAACTTCCTATTTACTTTAGTTTGATTCCAATGAAGACTGTGAACCAACCTCACATATTTTTGGAGCATCTCCACTCTATCAGTAGTGTAGATGCCACTGCTAGAAACACTGCAGTCACCACCTTGTGGCACCTATCAACAAGCTGGCATCACCGTAGGAAATACCTAACAATAACAATAATTTGGTGTGTGTGTGTTTGTGTGTGTGTGTGTGTGTGTGTGTGTGTGTGTGTGTGTGTGTGTGTGTGAGGTAATTCCTGAATATACAAAAAATCATGAAATGATCATGTATGCTTTCCCATTCAGCTTTGTAAAGGGTCCATATTGTGTAAAATACATTTTCTTGGCTTTTACTATCCGTAATGACTTGAATGGGGTCAGTAGGGACCCTTGAAGTATGAAAACAGTCACTCCAATATTACACGCAGTCCATTATAAGAAATATGTTAATGAAACGTCTTGTTACGTTCTTCCTCCCCCATATGATGTCATTTGGGATCGCACTCGTCTCTCAGTCCCATCCAGCTGGTACCAGTCCAGCCTCCGAATTTCAGCTGTCTTTACCATCGTCAATTCGACAGAATGTGACCTGTGATAGGTATGGTCGTGTGTCACTCAAAGTGCAGTCAGCCAATCAGAGGGGCTCAAGAGGCACGCGAAAACAGCCTGGTCCAGAGAGAGGCATGAGAGAGGACATGGAAATACACATTGCAGCAGTTTTTTCGACTTTAAACCACCGATATATCATCTTAGGGGACCAGTACCTAAAATTAAATCCCAGAAAGGTGTAAAATATGGGCCCCTTAACATCTGAGGTGATGTGTGCAGCAATGCAGTTTTATAGTTTTAATATTGAATGAAATATCATACAACATTATTGTAGTAAATTATTCACAGCTGCTTTACAGCTTCCTTCCTTTCATTTTAAAACTCTGAGACACATATGTCGGTAAAGATTTTGCTCAGTTTTTCATCTTCTTCCTCAACGAAGCGTTGGCGTACTCTCCTGTCAGCTCCTCTCAGTGTTCTGAAGCTACTGATGATAATCTGCAGATGGTTTTTTATCAGCTTGTTCTAAAAGCTTTGAAAATTATTCTAAATCACTTTAAAGTGACTTGTCTTCCTCCAAAATCCAAGATATTCAGTTTCCGTATGATTTATGGAAAAGAAAAGCAAGGAATCTTTGCTTTTAACAGACTGAATCGCTGAATGTTTATCATCTCTCCTTACAAAGACTAAAATGATGATTGACCGATTGATGAATTGACCAGTAGATGCAGCTCTAAGTGATTCACATTAATACACAAATCTACAAGGAGGATTCACTTCACTCTCTGTCATTTAGTCCATTGCTGCATCTTCCCAATAGACTGTGGTCATCCCCCTTTCATACTTTTCACCAGGTTTCTATTTGACTGTTCACACTGGAATAGCTGGAGAGAAGAAAAGAAAGTGTGGATTGGGAACAGGATGAAAGAGAGGTAGAGGAGGAAGAGGAGGAGGGGCAGTTTGGGTTCCCTGGCAGAGGAGGAATTGGGTGTCAGAGTTAAGAGAACATTACTGTAAGCCTTTTATAGTAATAACACAACTCTATACAAAATGAGAGAACTCAGGCCTGATCTCACACAGTGTTCTGAGCTCTCCATACAGACCATGGTTATCTCTTCACTGGAGATGGAGATGGTCAAGAACGTGGTGGAGTGTGTGGTCTTCCATCAGCCTCAAAGGTCACATGTCACTCCGCTGCTCATCCACCTCCACTGGCTCCACCAAATCTAATTCATCCTTCTCTCCCTCTGTTCTGTCTCAGAGCAAAACACTTTGGCTGTGAACTGTCAGGAGCAGAAGCTGTGGGCTTACTATCTGTGATACACTAGGTGCTTTAGTATTTTGATTAGAGTGATGTGTGTTCATGATGCATGAGAAATGTCAAGGTAATAAAAGATGAACATATACAGCAGGGTTAGTGGGACAGGAGCTTTGTCAAGCCTCTGGTCCACAGTTTCCTTACTCAGTCTGAGAGTATCTCATAAATTCACTCAAATTTTTTTTCTTTAAGTTATGTTGTTCTGCGTCTTTATTTGCTCGGACCCAGTGACATACTGTTTAACCTTTATAGAAACCAAGATAGTTCATATAGACCATGTAGTTGCAGAGAGATACTCTACTTGATTCCAGTAACGTACAGGCCATGAGGAGTGTCAGTATCGGTAGGTGAAGCACCATTAGAAGCAAGATGTTGAAATCCACATTTGGACTTTACTGAGGTATTTTGTCGCCAAACACTTCAGGAGCTTCTTAAATGAACAGGACTGCTCAAGTTTTTTGCATTTTGTATGATCTTCATCACAAATAAGGTAAGCAGTGCCGCTGTCACCGAAGCTGTCTGCTTTTCAACGTTTGCTCTTTTCTTATTGCATCTCATGCAGCGTTCTGCAGCGTGAGATGTTTTTTTATGGTCCGGTGCACAACTTGTCCATGGATCCCCAGATCTTTGAGCTACCTGATGGTGGATGTTGCAATGGAACCCCTGCAGCCAACTTCCACAGGGCAGACTATTGCTTTCCAGCAGGTCAAATGGTTTAACCCTTTTTTTACAGTTAAGAGTTGCACACTTGTACATTTATAGGAATACGATAACAAACATCTAAAAAAAACATGCAGGTGAGATTGAAAAACCCCTAGTGGTTTATGGTGGGAACCTCACCATATACTCAATTTATCTTCCAAATTTACTCACAGTAATTATATGTAGAATATGTGACCACTTTTTTATACTGTCAGCTGTTTTTAACCTCTTTCGTATTCATTATGACAGTCATGGAACATTCCACAGTGCACAACTGACATAAGAGCAGATTTTCCAGCCTGCAGGGAGACGTGCAGTTCACAGGATATCCTCTAGGCGGAGACAGTGCCACAGTGTCTCTTTCAGTCAGTTTGACGTTTATTGTGATCAGTTTGTGCATTGCTCACAGTGAACAGCCATCAGATCAAATCAGTTCCCTGTGACCCTCCCTAATAAAGATAAACGAGTGTGTGGCTTTGAGCTGGTCTAAATGTTATGATGTGATTCTTACAGTTTCCTGCAGGAGATCATTTCATCAGTGCATCAAGACACAGAGGCAGTGAAGAGAAAATATTTTCTCCCCCTCTGTGAGCAGGTATTGATATATTATTGTGTATTAATTCACCAAAGAAATCATCTGTGGACGACATGCACGGACAAATGCAGTGATAGACAGGACGACTGCAGTGAAGACTTTGAGACTTTTCTACTCAGCTTCATCGTCCTCCTACAGCGCTCCTTTGCAGCATAGACCATAGCCATCACTCAAAAGCACCCCAACAACAGCCAACATCCCATCCCAACCAACTTCATAGTAGCCAGACACCTTTATCTGGTGTTAAAGGTTCAGTGTGTAGATTTGGTGACACCTAATGGTGATGTGTCATGTTGCAGCTGTATACCCCTCATCTGCCCCCCCCCCCCCCCCCCCCCCTTCCAAACATGAGAGAGAACCTGTGGCAGCCATCAGTTGTCATAAAAACTCAAAGGATGTTTAGATTGTCCAGTTAAGACTACTGTAAAAAATGGCGGTATTGTAGAGAGGAACTGCTCCCGGTGTAAATATAGAGTATTTCAATCTAAGGTCAAATAAAAAAACAATTCTAACAATTTAGATGAAACACCCTAGTGCAAACATCGCTAGGATTATTTTATATTCAATCTCTATCCATAGATAATTTTCACCTAAATGTTACACACTGAACCTTTCAGTTGCAACGTGGTCTCATGAAAAGGTTAGTCAGATATCTTACGAAAAGTTAGGCACACATTTTCATAGAGAATCCTACGAAATGCACAGCTCTACAAACAACCAGTCTGTCTGCGCAGACCTCTGTAGCGCCCTGATCAAGCAAGATGGCGGAGATTGCTGTATTCTTGGTGGAAAACGCTATATTTTAGCAATGTTTCTTAATAAAAATGCGTTTTGATGATATTTATGGCGAGATATGCGTGTTTCAGTTTGAATATTTTCATTCATGGCTAAAAAACAAACCACTAATATGTTTTCTAAACCCTGTTTGTGTATTAAGTAGCTCCTACTTCTCTTGACATGCATATAGAATCCAAATTAATGAGCAGTGATTAAGTATTAAATTAAAGTTGGAAAAAACTGTCAATCATTTCATTGCAGATCAAATCAGCACTCACTGATGTGAGTCTGTCGTTTTGAATGAAATGATTCCAGATGTTGAGACACTGAGCAGCAGAGAGTTCCTGCTGTTCCTCCTCCTCATCGTCCTTCACTCTCCACTAGAAAAAAGCTCCTGCCAACATGCTTGAATGTCTCCATAGCTTTAAATCTGAAACTGACTTGCAGACACTTAGGTTCAAACCTCACAAACCTTTTCTCCATACTCTAATAGGGATTATACATTTCTGTCAAAAATGCTGTGCAAGTGTGATTCAAATTATGAATAATATCCTTCTGAAGTAACACCTAACCTGTTCTTTATTATATTGTACTATTACAATTGTGATGACTATCATAATTGTGGAGAATATAATGTTAATGCCATCGGCTTCTCAGTGAATATTTTTATGCAGCGGACGCTTCCTCTCTCTCTCTCTCTCTCTCTCTCTCTCTCTCTCTCTCTCTCTCTCTCTCTATTTGACATACACACGCACGCGTACACACACACAGAGAGAGGGAGGGAGAGAGAGAGAGAGAGAGAGAGAGAGAGAGAGAGAGAGAGAGAGAGAGAGAGAGAGAGAGAGAGAGAGAGAGAGAGAGAGTTTGTGTGTGTCTCCTGCTCGAGCTCAAGGACTGAAGGACACGGTAAAGCGCAGGAGATAAGCGGCTTTAATTGGCTAATTTGGCCCTATTGGCCTTTCGCAGTCTGCAGCCACCCTCACCGGAGCTGAGAGCAGCTGCAGCCCGACACACTCTCCGCTGTCTGACTGCACACTCTGCAGCTCCAATATACCTTTCTCTGGGAGTTTCTCACTGAGGACGCATGGATTATCTCTGCAGCCGTTTGGTGGTCTGAGCATCTTAATTCGCCTGTGATCCAAAGTCATTTTTCCAAGACACGTAATGCTTTTTTTCAAGAAAACAGACGGGACTTTCTGACAATCCTACTATGTGTAGATGTTTTTACTGTTTGTTTCACTTTTCAAACAAGACCCAACTCAACCTGTTTCCATTCTGTTTTACGCGGAGTGTTTATGCGTAAAGTGCGCACCGGAGCGCTCTGGATCAGCAGGCTGAAGTCCGGTGTAAGTTCCCATGACACCACGATGAGACAACTGTGCGGGGACCAGTGTCCAGCGCGGCATTCATGAGAGCCGGGGGGCCGGGTTGCTGTGGCTCGGACCGGGACGGAGCGGAGGAGCCGGGCCAGAGATGGAGGCCAATCTGAGTGTGGCGGCGGAGGTGGAGGCGGAGGCGGACGCGGCGGCCCCGGGGGCTTACACGGCGATGGGATACAACCTGCCGGCCCTGTTGTTCGGGGTGCTGCTGATCGTGGTGATCATCTGCGGGAACCTGCTTGTGTGTCTCAGCGTGTTCACGGAGAAGGCGCTGAAGACCACCACCAACTACTTCATCGTCAGTCTGGCTGTGGCGGATCTGATGCTGGCTGTGCTGGTGCTGCCGCTCTTCGTCTTCTCAGAGGTGAGTTTATCTGTGACCGTCAGATGTGACGGACAGGTCATGGATCTCAGGTGACACGCACACTGTGCACCTGCAGCTCCAGGGGCTCCCGGGAGGTCTCAGGGGCCCCACAGAGCTGCTTGGCACAGGAATTCAACTTTTCCCTTTCTTATCAGTGTCAGGAGCTTAGTCCCTTCAGGTGACTTTCAATTTAATAAAAATAACCCTAAAAATAACATTGATTAAATCATCATTTACAGCAAGACCCTGAATTAAACGGGTTATCAGAAATCCCATAATTTGAGATATTGTTTGAAAAAGCCAAAACCAACAAGCATTGATTTAATTATAACTTATTATCATTTTAAGGTGTAATCAATCTATGAAATCTATATGAAGGGTTATCATTTTTATTTCTGATCTATATCCTTATAATAATCGAGAGAGACTTGATATCTAAAAATTACTTTTCTCCTTAATTTATCCGGTTTTTACACTATTTTACGTTTCTCTCATAATCACCAAACTAATCTATTAATGAATGGATGATTTATAGTTCATTACAATATGTTAAGATGTTTTTCTGCTCAACGTAAGCGGTAAAAACTGCAATATCGCTCAATTAATAACTGACATATTAAATTACTGTGAGTAAAAGGTTGAAATCGCTGGTATAGCAATACATGTGTTCACTAACTTAAACCATTGTTTTGGAGACATTTTCTGCTCCATTATACAAAATATTTTATCTTCAATTCATGTCAGCGCATAATTAGGATATTTATTTCTAATTCTAATTCCAAAGACGTCATATTATCACTGAGTTATAGGCAAGCAAATAATCTGACATTTGTGTGTTCACTTAATTCATATACACTAGAATGACACAAGATGTAGAATTTACCTCTGAGTGACTCCGCTGGGCCCCGGCAGTCCAGTTCAATCAATCTGCAAACACTAATATATCAGTTCTCTAAATGGGAATCATTTACTGGAAAACTGGTGGAAAAGTCCCTTTGTCCGTTTCTGCACCAGTTTTGTGGATATTGGTTCAATTGTTTTTGTGTAATCCTGCTGATAAACCAACGAACACAACAATTGAAATGGGTGAAAACATGAGCTCCTGGGTGGAGGTAGCGACGGCTTTCATGGAGATCAAAGATAATATATCAATTTATTGAGTCTTTTCAGGATCCCTCCTCTGACTCTATGCTCTGCATGAAGACTGCTGCTTAAAATGCAGTCTTTTAAAGAGCATGTATCTATGATGTCTGAAATAATGGTGATCACCTTCAATCACACAGTGTGAATAAGAACATAACAAGAACCATGTGCAGCAGTAGTTTTAATTGATCACATTTACTTTTATCCAAACTACAAATAGAACTGTAATTAAATGTAAAAAGCCTTTTGATGCCTGGAAAAGTGACCGTATGATGAAATTCTGACTCCTGCTTGGTCACAGCAGAAACTGGTTTAAAGAAGTTGAGGTGACGCTGAGTCACAATCAAATGATGAAATTCAGCTCCACTTCCTCCTCAATGCATGATTTAAGACTTTTTGCAATAAATGGCCAAAAGGTGAAAGTGCAGATTAAAAGTGGATGATTTCACACACAGAGGAAAAGTAAGAGATCAGGGGAATAAAACAAACAACATGCTGGACGTCAGAGACAGTCGAGTTCATGACGTCACATAAAATAGAGTGAAGCAGCAGGTCAAGAAAAACTTTATTATCCTCAAGAGTCGGACAACTTCAACAGCTGGGCCATGAATTAAAAACCGAGGGAATCGAAGGAGGCTACTTCCTGAAGTGGATTTTCGTGTCTTTAGTTTTGGACACATTACACCAGTTGTTAAAATCCCTCATCACCAACAGAAAATCGACCTCGAAGTTGAAACGATGATGATCTGTGTGCAAATAATTGTTTCAATCCATAGTTTTGGAATATAGGACTAGAAGGTGAATATCCCATGTGGGTTCAACAGCCTTCTGCACAATTTAATTCTGCATGTGGGCATATAGAATTTTAAAATGTACTTTCTTCTATGATCCTCGTCATTCAATGATAATGTAAATAAATGGTCTGTATTTATAGAGACATGTATATAGCACACTCACATTCATACAGTGGATCTATGTGCAGCACTCTCTGGCACAGGAGCAGTTTGGGGTGTAGTGTGTACATCTTCTGGGGTAAACTGTGATTGAACTAACGGTCTAAAAGTGGATAACCTTCTCAGTTCCTGAGCCACAGCCGCTCCACTAATTTCTTTAGTTTTTTAATAAGTTAATAACACAAAAGGTTATGTTGTTTTTCCAAGGGTCAAAGATTGTTCCAATCGGGGCAAACCTCTTGCAGTCCATACAGTCCTCTGATTGGGACTTAATGACTCCAGGTTGGGAAACACAGAGTTTAAGGATCAATTTGTGCTTTACAGCATAAACCTCAGTCATACTTGCAGATTGTAGAAACAAAGTGTATAAGTTCAGCTGTCATGAATAATTTTGCTCGACAATTGAGATTAACAGTTCACTGCTGACCTTGGAAACAACAGCAAATGCAGCCATCTCAATCAGGGGTCCATTGATTATTTTGTTCCGGAGGTTTTAACTGCATGTCACAGTCTTCATCATCAGATGGATGCAGTAGGTCTGAAGGTCAAGACTAACATGTAAATCACCACGCAGAGGACCGGTCCTCCTCACAATAGCAGAACATTTGAACTAAAGCTATGTGCTCAAAAGCTCCAGCACAAGTTAGAAAGTGGATCTTGGGTGCACAAGCCAATTAACCAGTTGAAAAATAATATGAAACACAGACATACAAGATATTTACATCTCATCTACAGTTTGAGGAGTTGTTATGGGGTAACGTTACACACAATAATAATGTATACTGTAATACTCATAATATATATCTTAAAACAGTGGTCACCAGCCTTTTCCAGTCCAAGATCACTTTTATTCCGAACCTAAGCCGAGATCTATCATTACATTGCATTTCATTTAGGTGACACTTTTATCCAAAGCGACTTACAATACGTGCATCAACCATGAGGAACAAACCCAGAACAACAAGAATCATCAAGTACAATTTCTTGAAAAAAGCTAAACTACAAAGTGCTATAAGTAAGTGCCATTTATGTGCTACTAAATTGTTAGTTTAAACTTTTATTCGAGGTATAGTTGGAAGAGGTTTTTGTTTTAGTTTGTCAATGAGGAGCTCATTCCACCATTTAGGAGTCAGGACAGCAAAAGTCGTGATTTTGTTGATATCTTTTTGAAGACAAAACACTTAGGAGGGTCATACTTATTATTTTTTGCATTCCTGTTAAAGGCTGAATGTACAAGAAATAAATATACACAAAGAAAAGCAGTTTTGCAAATTGTTCTATTCAATGCACAATATTCAAATTAATATCAATTAATATTTACAATGCAAAATATGTAGCTTCTCAGTTCCAAAACATGTTCTGCACCGCAGCACAATGTTTTTAAATATAGGCTTTGATTTGAATATGGCCACAAATATGATTATTTCCTTGAATGAAAGAAGTCCCTTTTCGTCAAATGAATACCGGTACTACAGTATGAAGCCAAGCATCTTCCCTTTCCAGCAAATATTTCACCATGATTGATCATGTATAACAGTCACGATTTATCTCATAGTTCGTTGGCATGGTTCCAAGTGTACAAAAAAGTCTTTGTTAAATTGTATATTTGGTTAGAGTTATACATGTATGTATATTTATGTATATTTTTCCAACATTAAAAAGTTATTTTAATGTATTTATTGCCTGCATAGTTTTTAAAAGCTGTTTATGTATCTATTTTTTGCATATTGGCATTATCAAGGCTCAATTAGATTTTTGTATTATTATGTCATATACAGTATGGGTTGTTTCTTCCTCATAGATGTCAATTCCTAAATGTATCCATCAATTTATTATTGAAGTCTTGCAGGAGTACAACATCTTTTAAATTCAGTGAACTGTCCTTTTGTCCGTCAGCTCTGAACTTCAGCTGACCTCCTCTTCAAGCCCCGCCCATTCATGTGATGTCACTTAGCCGCCAAACACAAAGATGTCACATTTAATATCATTGAACATCATTTGCTCATAACAGCTGAGTCCTTCACGCCACTCGCTTTTTTCTTTCATTTTGTTTCTTTTGTTTTGATTAGCTCAGTGGACGCAGACATATTTTTTCCAGCAATCACAACCGACTGACAAACACTTGTCCTGGTGAAAACTAGAAAGTCTTTGTCTCTGAGCTCAGAGAACAACGGTGTGTGCATTCCTCCTTTGTTCGCCTCTCGTCCAGGAGCCACATGTCAGCCAAGGGGCCCCGGTGGAAGATGTGTCGACTTTCTGTCCTGATGTCAATGTGGAGCTCGTTCCACCACTTAGGAACCAGGACAGCAAACAGTCAAAAAAACACTTAGGAGGGTCATACTTATTTTTTTTTTTTTTTAATTTCTGTTAAAGGCTGAATGTACAAGAAATAAATATACACAAAGATAGGCAGTTGTACAAATTGTTCTATTCAATGCACAATATTCAAATTAATATCAGTTCATATTTACAATGCAAAATATGTATCTTCTCAGTTCCACAACATGTTCTGCACTGCAGGACAATGTTTTAAAATATAAGCTTTGATTTGAATATACCCACAAATATGATTATTTCCTTGAATGGATGAAGTCCCTTTTCATCAAATAAATACCGGTACTACACAATATGAAGCCATGCATCTATCGCTCCAGCAAATATTTCACCATAAAAAATCCGGCTGAAAGGAAAGATCCAGGAATTTTCTTTTCACTTTTTGTCCCCATTTTCAGTGAACTGATGAGCGTGTGTAATTTGGTGCAGCTTGACTGACTTTAAGGAGACAGTTGGGCTGTGGTGGAGGTTTTAAACTCTTCTGAGTGCCATTCTAGTTAATAATGATTCTTTGATACTGCAGCTATAATTATAGCTGCTTGAGATGGAGCTGGTTATAACTACTTTAAGTGCAGATAATTCACTTAGTGCTTCCCAACCTAATGGCCTGGTCCCTGCAAATGGTCACCAGATTAATATGGGGGTTTGTCAGGTGATAAATGGGAGAAGAAAGTTCTGCTGTGCAAATCTCTTGAGCAAAAAAAAACATTGTTTTTGTGAAATATTACATTCCATTACATGACTGAGTCAGTGAGTGACCACACTGCATGTGTCTCTATGTCTCAGTTTCAGGACGGCGTGTGGACCCTCGGCACAACCGTCTGTGATGGTCTTATGACCATGGACGTGATGCTGTGCACCGCCTCCATCTTCAACCTCTGCGCCATCAGCGTCGACAGGTCAGTGCGCAGCTGTACACACAACAGATGAGACGGTACTGCAGAGAAGCATCACGATAGGCAGTCTACATGAGGATACCATTTATGATGATGCACTGTAAATAGCGTGTGAATGTGACTAATAATGTGTAAAAATTCTGATGATTCAGTTATTCTCCACCCCTCACACATGTGCCTGTAAGTTTCATGATGATTGAAAATGTTTTTTTCATCTCCTAAAAAGACACAACAACACAAAAGTTACGAGGGGTCTTGGTCAGTTATTTTTACCTTGATATTTTTGATACGTGACACTGCAGGAATAGGTTATTGACTCACCAGAATCATGAGGATTCATCCTCTGGGCAGCATTAATAGATATCGATCTAAAACTAATATAATGCAGCCCTGCATGAATGTTCCTTCAAGTTCAGATTTAGTTGATGCTGATTTTGATAGGTATGATCTCATTTTAAAGTAATATTTTATCTTTTAGTTGTTCTTTTTAATCTCTTTGAATCCTTTGTAAAGCATCTTTGAGTTCCTTGAAAAGCGCTAAACAAATGAACATTATTATTATTATTATTATTATTATTATTATTATTATTATTATTATTATTATTATTACTATTATTATTACTTTAGAGGAAGTACGTTGTTGTGCTGCTGTAGTGTATTGGATAATAGAAAGAGCTGTCTCTAATATTTTGTCCACTCCATAACCATACACAAGCAAGGCTAAATAATATAGAGTGGGAAAATAGCAGGAATCTTCAATGAATAAAGAAGTAGCAAAATCTTTACTAACATAGATCATCTGTAAAGAAATATTTCACAGGATACGTGAAAGTATGGACCTAATGGTGGCAGGTCAGACGATGATCAGAGTCATTAGGGGCAGGTCAAACTTCAGCTGTAACTCACCGACTCTGTGTCAAAGCCAGAGCCTTAATCTGCCTCAGGTCAGGGTCAACCAGGAAAAACCACCTGATTAATCAAGCCAGAGCCATGAGCGCTCTGTCAGGCACGCTGAGGACGCCTCACTCAGGGCTTCAGATCTCCACCTGAAGTCACGCCACGGTTCACTCTGATGTGGAAATATGACAATGACCTTTTGTCTGTTTCCCGTAAAAGCTCCAAAAGAAGACAAATCAGAGCAGACAGAACAATTCAATGCCCCACATGAAGGATGTGCCCACAGTGATGAACCACCAGCTTTGCTCTGCGCTCATTAGTTTGACTCAATGAGATTATGTGAACCCTCGGCTGATGTTGAAGAATGAAACTCTGTGCTGAAAATACAGGCAGCTCCTCAAACACGATGTCCCAACTCTAGGAAATATGATTACATCAGAGAGCAATGGGGGTAGTGAAGCTAACATGGACTGATGGTGATGATCTGAAGCTTTTTGAGGCAGTTAGAGATTTAACTGGATGGCAGAGTCTGAATTATTCAACAGACTGAGCAGGAAACCGATCCTGAGGGTGTGCAGGGTCCATGTGCTGCTGGCGTCCACAAGCGAAAAGTGGATATCGTGTGGTATCTCTGGAGGTTTGATGGTTTTTACAGCAAACAGACTGATGATCTGCCATCGTTCACAGAGAGATTCATGAAGAGGAACAGGGGCCAGAGGGTTCCGGGGGCCCCTCAGCCAACGCTTCCAAATAAAGTCGCTGTGTATTTCTTGTTGGAAAGTCAGTGTCTAGATTGTTGCTTATCTTAATCCTTTGAAGAAATCGTGTGACATTAATGTAATCACATTGTTCGCTTAAGGTGAAGGGTTACTGAGCTATCTCTGATTCTGTATGTGAATATGCAGAAATCTCTTATTCCCGTTTCTAGTTTGACCAATCAAATTTGAATAGGCTTTGGTTGCCTGCAGGTAAACATGTGGAGAGAAAACTGACGGAAATGCATCGGCTTTTTGATTTATCTACATTCATCTGGACTAAAAGGAGCTACAAAAAGTATCACTGTGTTTTGTGAGGAGAAACATTAAACTTGTTGGATAAAAGAAAGTCAGTGTCTACACTGGAAGCAGCAAAATATGGGCCGTTGCCCCTAAAGGCTAATTGTCATCAGATGATGGGCTCCCAGATTGGTGAATTAAGTTTTCAGATAAACACTCCAGCGAAGTATCTACACAAGTGGATGCAGACCAGTGATGCCGGTAACGCGCTACTTAGTAACGCGTTACTCTAATCTGACCACTTTTTTCAGTAACGAGTAATCTAACGCGTTACTATTTCCAAACCAGTAATCAGATTAAAATTACTTGTCCAAGTCACCTTGCGTTACTATTTCGGTATTTGTGGTTAACCCGCTGGGCACGTCCTGCGGCTGGGGGAGCAGTCGCCCCGTCGCCCTCCTCACCACGCCTCGACGTTTTTTTAGGGGGGGAGGTGCTCATCCGCGGTGCGGGGGCTTTCCTTCTAGTGGGCCGCGGGGCGGTGTCCGTCGGCGCTGCGGAAGGCGGGGACTGGTTGGAGGGGACCGGGTACGGCGGTCGGCGACAGCGACTCTGGACGCGTGTCGGTCCCGTCAGATCACCTCAGCTACAGCGCCCGTTGGGGGAACCCTCCGTTCGCGGGGGGGGGGGGGGGGGAACCTCCGGCGGTGTCTAATAAAGTTAGTGTTGGCAAAACCGGTTGTCATTTTTATGTTGAGGCGGCGGGGGTGTTGTCGGCAGCTGCTGAATGTAACTAATAAAGTAACTTGTAATCTAACTTAGTTACTTTTAAAATCAAGTAACTTGTAATCTAACTTAGTTACTTTTAAAATCAAGTAACTTGTAAAGTAACTAAGTTACTTTTTCAAAGTAACTATGGCAACACTGATGCAGACCCTCTCCAAAGTTTCCTTTCCCACATGTGCAATGCAGCAGGAGATTCTCCACACAGACCTGATCCCAATAACACAGAAATCTCCAAAGCGTTAAGGTGAGGGGTGGTGCAGCAACCAGAGGCTGCTTTGTTTTTTTCTGTTGAGTGTTAGAAATGTCCCCAACACACCCACTCCTTTGCAGTGAATCCTCTGGATGATCTCCTGCTGCGTTCTCACAGCGAATCCTTTGAACATTATCCAGAGTTTTTACCAGGGGTTGGCAGGAGAAACTCTGGAGCCTCTAACTTACACATTTGTGCTCTCAAATACAGCCTCCCCTGAGAATGTCAGGAAATCGTCTGGAGCTCAGTGCATGTTTGAAAGCAACTTTTTGTATCTATGATGGTATACTGATTAGCTTAACTTAGCATAAAGACTGGAAATAGCTTCTCTAGCTCTGTACCAAGATAATGAAATCTACCACCATCAACTCTAAACCTCACTCATTGACATTTGTTTTATCAGTTCAAAGAAAATAAGAGTAAAACCGACAATGTACAATTTGACAGGGGTTACACACCAGACTGCTCATTGGCTGAGACCAGTAATTTTCGCCTGCGCCCTTATGTCTCAAACCTACTAGCCTTAGCTTCATATTTAATGTACAGATAGGAGAGTTGTATTAATATTCTCCAGTATGGAAGAAGTATTCAGATTCTTTAATCAGGTAAATGTACAACCACCATAAAAGTGAATGACTCTTCCAAATACAAATGTTGACTGTTGACTTAAAGGTCTTATGAACATGAACATTTGTGGTGGAGGATGATTTTGTGCCTAAAGGAAGGGGTCAGACCATAAAGCTCAAATCAGGCTTTTCCTGCAGGTGAAGCTTCCATGTGTAAATATCCTCATGTGTTCATGTGTGTGAGGGTCTGCAGCCCTACATGTGACCGCAGGGTCTGTACACATCCATTCAGACCAGTGGTTCCCTAACTAAGGGGGTGCAGAAAAGGAAACTCAACATTTCCACAGCAGACATTTTCACCCTTCAGTCACAGGTGGAACTGATAACATTTGAATGGTCCACTGCAATTATTACTGGAAGTTATAATATTATTATTACTAGTTCCATCTTTGACTCTTCAACTAGGACGGGTCAGCATGACGGCTGTAAAGAGAGAAAAGACAAGAAAATAAAAAATTGTTCTGTGAATGCGATTCATTAGGAACAATCAAGAAACGAAAGTGCTCTGACTCTGCCAACAGCCGTCAAGATTCAGATTAGGAAGCAGAAAATCAATTTCCTGCTCAACCTTAAAGGTTTGCCATTACTAAGATGATGGAGGAGGTGAACTGATTTTCATTGCATTTCTGTGTCTGATGTATGACTGTTGATTGTCTTACTGCCCTTTTCTATTTAAATGTATGACAAACATGGGCTGCAGAAAATACAATCTTGCAACCATATCGTTTTGAACCAGAGTCAGGCGGGCCGAAGCCTGTCTGCGAGGCTGGGGCTGTCGCCTGACTCTCCGCCACGGAGACCCCATATGGGAAAGACACAGGGGTCTCTGCGACGGAGACACCAACAGACTTTTGCCATTTCTTTCCGGGACATTGCCTTCAAATATGAATTCAATTAATTTCGCTCTTGTGTCTTCTGAGGCTGGGACGTTATGTACAGATCTGTGCGGATCTGTGCAGCCGACCACAGCACATCTTGAGTGCTTAATTTGCTTCATCCGGCTAGCTAGATATTCCAGGTATATCTGAGGTTTGCAAAACAGTGCTTTAGCAAATATTGTATCTATAATGAGTGTAGCTCATTGCAGTCACTCAAGCATGATGTTTCTGACTTAGAGGAACCATAACAAACCATAATCGTAATAACAAATCGCTGGAAACATGCCAGATACCCAAATTAACGTATAGAAGCACGACAAAAGTGAAATTTTCATAATATGTCTCCTTTAAAGCATGCAAAGTGAAAAGGTTTATTCACCTTCTGAAATCCCTGAACAAAATTGTTGAAGAAGGGGAAGTATAGAGAGAAGCAGAAAGAAATTAGAGAGATGCTACAAGTGCTAATGGTTAGCTCGCCACACATCTGGCCCTGCTTCCACTCTCCAACAATTTCTCAATGATGAGTGAATGTGTGTTTGTAGTGTGATATATAAGGAGAATCACTGAACCATAATGAACATTCTAATGAGACAAACAGAAATCAATGAATTATGAATAATGATATGGCAGTTCTCAGTTTGCTTAGTGATTACCCTCATATATTTTTCTGCAGATTATAAAGTTTCTTGTGCTTGTTGCAGGTTCATTGCTGTTTCCATCCCTCTCATCTACAACCGGAAGCACGTTGACATGCGGCAGACGGTGCTGCTGTCAGCCACCTGGATCCTGGCCCTTGCCGTGGCCTCACCTGTCATTTTCGGCATCAACAACGTGCCTGGTCGCGACTCCAGTGAATGTAAACTAGAAAATGACGACTATGTCCTCTACTCGTCTGTGTGCTCCTTCTTCATCCCCTGTCCAATCATGGTGCTGCTGTACTTCGGCATGTTTCGTGGCCTGCGGCGCTGGGAGGAAGGGCGTAAGGCAAAGCTGAAGAGTAGCATCCAGGCCTGTCGCAAGCTGCAGGAGGCCGCTACCTCTCTGCCGCCACTGGCCTCATTGCCACCGCCACTGCCACCCATCATTGAGCGGGAACTTACTGATACTCCAGATGAACCATCCACCTTCCCGTCAGCAGAACAGCCTTTCCACTTGTCAGAATACAAAGACGGCCCTGTGCCGACAGTCAGCTTCGCAGATATCAGGTTCAATCCTGACCCTCAAAAGAGAAAGAGGGCCAAGATCAACAACCGGGAGAGGAAGGCCATGAAGGTGCTTCCTGTCGTTGTGGGTGAGTTCACCTCCCATTCCGCAGCATCTGTGCTACCAAAAAACATCTACCACACAAGCGTGTAAAAGGAACTGACCTAAGAATTAAACAATGTAATTCTAAAACTGATGATTACCACAAGCTGACGCTAAATGATCAATTCAGTTCAGGCCACAAAGGACTGAAGATTTATGAAGAATCTAAATAGTGATAAAGGATCACAACTCCAACAATGGTTGTGCTAAAAAATTTTTTATGAAACTGGTTTACTTTCAGACATGCCTGTCAGTGAGCCCAGGTAAGAATGCCGAAGGCAAATGTCCAGAAAATTCACAGTAAAAAAGTTTGTTTGCTGATGACAGATGCAAAACTGAAAAAGGTTGCAGACGAAATTGTCAATTTGGTCTTTTGTTTGATCGATTTAAGTGATCAATGTGTCGTAAACAAAAACACAAACAGAATTTATCCGTCATATCCTTCCTCCTGCATGCTCTACCACGGCATCACCCCTTGCTTGAATGTTACGGACATCTCCCTCTTGTAGTGAACACATCTGACCTATACAATCTACTGCTGCATTCTTCATACATAGAAGACAAACATGAAAATGTCAAGACCAAGTTCCGGGTGGAAAATTATGTGTAAACAAGTTGTAATTTAAATTAATTCAAATGGTCAACATTTTGAGATCACAGAAAACCCAGCTATTGTCCGTCTCCAGCTAAATATGTCCAGCTCATTACATAATTGTTCTTTGGACTTAAAGCTCCGCAGGAGTTTTGACATTTGACATCAAGGTAAAAATGACCCAAAGTCCCTACAGCAGATTACATATGTAGTAAGTCACTCATGTGCTAGTACACAAGCATTGGAAAGGGTTACTCAGAGTTACGGTATATTTAGAAACAAAATTCATCCGCTGGGACACCTGCATGAACAGTGGTATGAGTGACTGTACACCTCACCTCCACCTCTTGTGTCGGTTCAGATGCACAGACACTTCGGTTAGAGAAGGTTGGCCTATTAATAGCAGCCAGTGTTGGTCCTAATAGATAGAAGTGCTTCCCCTTAGCGCACAGCAGCTAATCCTGTAGGTCCTTATCTGAAATCCAATTATTGTGTAAGGAGTTGGTCAGACACTATCCTCAGTGTGCAGTTAATTCTCATGAATCTCTCATAGGTTCAGGCCAAAGAGTAGGACTTAACCATCTAAATAAATTAACATAGCAAACAGCCCTGTTTTGATGGTGTTCATTGTATTCCAAAAAGAAAAAAAATTCTGCCTTTTAGATTCAGATAAAATGTTTTCTTAAAAAATGCAGGGGTTGAAAGATCTGACAGCTCTGTCCATCTGCTGTCTGTGATTTACACTCACCTACCTTAGACCAAGGCAAAGTAGGTCAGTTAGTTGAAGTGCCACATCCACAATGTTTGAAGGGTGTGTAGGTAAGAAAGTAAATAGGTAGGAAGTTATAGCTCAGCTTTATTAGCTCTTTATTCAGCTAGCAACTGACTGAGTGGGTATGCTTTTAAGTTGGTTGGTTTGTAGGATGGTAAATAGAAAAGTCAATGTCATGGTGCGTAGATAGTTGAGGCTTGTAGGAAGGTATATAGGTAGTTCGGTAAGTACTGTAGGAAGGTACGTTTGTTGACTGTTACCAGTAAACTGGTAAGTAGACAGTAAATTGGTAGATTGTGTAATAGGTTTGTAGGTAGGTAGGTTGGTTGTTAAATATGTGTGGGTAGGTTGGTGTAGATTGGCTAATAAGTTTGTAGGTCTGGTTTGTAGTACGGTAGATGTGTAGACTAGAACATTTAAAAGACAGTTAGTAACCTAGGCTTGCTGTTTAGTTGGTCATTTGGTATGTTAGTAAATAAGTTAGTGGGGAGATGAATCAGTGACGACTTGGTTGATCAATAGGTTGGTTACCATTCAGGTTGGTTAATTAGTAGGTCAGATGGTAGTTTGGTAAGTTAGTTGGTGAAACTGTGGTTGATGAGCTCATCTGACAATTTCTTTGTAACATGTGAGAATCGTAGGCAGGTAAGTTTGTTGATTTGGTAGAAAGGTACAATAGATGGTAGATGGGTTCATCAGTTTGGTTGGGTTATGGGTTGGTTGGTTTCTGGGACGTTAATAATTAGGTTAATCACACATTAATAATTTCATTGGAAATCGGTAATTGTTCAGCTCAACAGGAATTCTGTTCTTCTCATCAAGAAACCTCTGACCTTTTAAGATAGATATTTTCTACTTCAAGTGTTTGGGCTAAGATTGGCTAGACATGAGCCAAACCTATATCTGTACTGTACAATATCCTGACATATATGCCTCTGAGGAAGAAGAGAGGAAAAAAGCCTGATCTCTGATTCTTTTTCTCCTCAATGAAGGTGCCTTCCTGTTCTGCTGGACTCCTTTCTTTGTCCTCCACACGATGCGAGCTCGCTGTCAAGACTGCTACGTCCCACCAGGCCTGATGAGCGTGGTGACATGGCTTGGCTACGTCAACAGCGCCCTCAACCCAGTCATTTACACCATCTTCAACACAGAGTTCAGGAACTTCTTCAAAAAGTTTCTGCACCGCTGCTGCTCCCAGATCTGAACCACTGCTGCTGCTGCATGGAATGTTTTTAAATGCACAGCTGCTGCGAGAAACACTACTGACAGATGGTGTAGTGTGTATAGTCTGTGTATGTCGCCTTTGTTTCCTTCCTCTGTGAGGTTTATATTTTTATACATGTGATGACAGCAAAGTTGGTTTGAGCTTTATGTTTCCTGAGAAGAAGCTTTAGTCCGAGGAACAAACTGTTCAGAGGATCAGAAACACATCTTCATAACCAACCATAACGGATTTCATATGGGGAAATTCATCTGTTCAAAATAAAAGTATGCACAAAGATGCAGGTTGTGTGATGGTAATGCATTGATCGTGTGGTCAGTAATGCATAAACAAATTGTCTTATTATACAACAACTGGAACCGTTTTCAGACATTAACTCGTATGTACACAAAACTGGGGCGGACATATTCCAGAATTTGCCTTCAATATTGACAGCAGGAGAGTTTTTGGTTCAGACGTGTTCACATCAACAGGAAATTGTCTGGAGCAATTCCAGGCAATTTGAGGAGTGTTGCCTGGTTAGAGCATGCAGGAGGCAAGGCATGACATACATTCTACTGCAGAGATCCCTGTGTTTGACAGTGGCATCTGCTTTTACAGCCAAAAGGTCTGGAATCTCGTTGTCATTCTGACTTGACATCTTCAGCAGCATCTATTATGTTTATGGGTCCTCATTTTCATCCTTTTTTTTCAAAGTTTGTGTGCAACAAGTTAAAAACGTCATCGCTGCACCCGCTTACTCGCTGTGAATATTCAGGACAGTTTCCTGTCTTTATGTTCACTCGTAAATTTGCCTGACATTTCACCAGGGGGCTAGCAGGAAAAATGTTGGGATCACAACTGGCTCGGACATTTATATTCTCACATAGGCCCTTTCCTGAAACTTCAGGCAAAGGTGCAGTTCATGTGGGAAAGCATTAGACCTCCCCCTCTTAAAGGGTCCTGAGGGGAACCAGACAAAAGATGTGACCCTGAATGAACTTAATCATGTCCACAGTGACTGGCGGTTGACAGCTGTTGAGGGCTGTGTCAATGAACGTGACAGCAAATGTTAATCAACACAGGAGAATGTGGGTAATAAATTGAATTAGATAAAATGAGATTAGATAGATAGAATTCATCAAGAGATCATAGATATTTTATAAACTGCCACATATTTTATTCATTAAACAAAGTAAATTATTTCAAATCAGATTTGTTATCTGTATTGTACTGTCCATCAAAGAACATCACCATATGACACATTTTACCGCTGAAACAAATGATCTACACTCACATTTCCCTGGATATTCCAACAAAAGTCTGAAGAACACATTTTTATGATATTGAAGAATCCTGATATCTGAGGATGAGATCATCAAATTGCACCATGAATTGTTCAAATCAATATCTTCAGTGATCCTGGATCGCTTCAACTTGTTGGTGAGCACACTGGATCCATATTATTCCTCCTGAGAGAGAGGGAGGGGCCTCTCAACTGTCAGCGAGCAGCAGCAGACGTCTGAGGGCCGCTGGTACTGAGACGCAACAGAATCAAATGTCATCAGGTCTGAGGTGACTCATCAGGGGCTGCTCTGAGAGACCACCTGAGTGCTGACTGTCAGCAGGCTGGGGAAAAAAATCTGTCCTCAGAGGCTAAACACAGAAAATTGTGTCAATGTGAAAAAACTCAAGGTGAGACAGGAAACACAAATTTGTCTGGTGGGAATCCTGCAGGAGGAATGATGATGAGTTTCCCTCTGTGAGAATCGAGTTGGATGATAGATAAAATACAGCCTGAAAAATGCTTTTCATTAAGACGTCCAACATCTGAGCAGATAAATGAAAACAGAAGGCTCTCATGAATGCTGCTGAAAGACGGAATGACAGGACAAAGGAGAAGAGTGCGACAGAAAACGCTTGTCAAGATTAAAGATAAGTGAAAGTGCATCGGAGAAAATATTTTTATTTATGACTCTTTATAGATTATTTATATATTTATTTTTTCAATTTTGCTCAGGATGCCAGGATTTTTATTTGGATTTGATGAAACTTAAGATATATATAAATATATAATTTTTCCGTTAGGGTCATACATGAGGGGGTCCTTGGCTGAGAAAGAAATTGAGAGCCTCTGCTGCAAATATGTGTGACATTTTTTTCATTAAGGTCCATGAATCATTCTCTGAAAATCTCCTAAAATGTTGAAATCTACCTCAGAATGGCAAAGAAAGTGAGAACATATTGCTGGATGTGCCCCCTGATCCAGATCCACACCATAACTTGATATGTTCAGTCATTATTAGCCTTATCCACCTAGTTTTGTGATAATCCTTTAAAGCAAACAAACCAATGAACAAACACAGGGTTGGTTAACATCACCTCCCTTGCAAAGGTAATGCTAACTCAAATCGTAAATAATTCCTAGTGGTACAACTTAACATACAATGTGAAGTCTCCACCAACCAACCATGTGTCTCGATGTGTCCCCTTTCACCACTTTGAAGTAATTTAGCTAAATGTATCACATGTATTTTATTATTTTTGAATTAGGTTCTGAGGTCACAGTGACTTTGACCATAATCTAATTAGTTCATCCTGTGAATCCAGCCAAACGTGCTCAAGTCTCCTCGTTCATGATGCAAAACATTTGTGAGGTCACAGCGCACTTGACCTTTGACCCACTGAATTCTAATCAGTCTAAGTGAATGCATGATCCCTCAGGGCTTTGCTGATGAATCAGCTGTGTCCGGCGTAGAGGCATAATAACATAGACAGCAGTATTTTCCATCAAATTTGTCCAACATCAAAATTGCTGGGCAGAACTTAACGTGATTGGCTGACAGAACTGCACCAGTCAGAGGTCACCAATCTGACTGCTCTGACAGAGGAGGCATATTGTAATGTTGTTGTACTTAACTGCAGTTATGTGCATTTTAAATGCAAATGAAATGCTTGCAACTCTGTAGCTATGTGTGTCTTTCTTGGCATATATTACTTGTAAACATAAAGAACTACAGGTCTGGAAGATGATCATTTTATATCTTGGAAACTGGAGACAATTTAAACAAACTAAAATAAGCTTTCAGGAATTTGGTGTGAAAACACTACTGAAAACAGAACAAAACTTAAACTTCCAAATGAGAAAATAAGATTGGGATTTGTTTTGAAGAGAAAAAGAGCAGACCAAGATGAGGTGGGGTTTGAATTCAATATAATTTTTTATTTTATTGATGTGTTTGACCTTTATTTATCCAGGAAGTCTCTGGAGATTCAAAATGATGTTTCATCAAAAACAGAAAACAGCCACAGAGGGAACACAACGAATACAAAAATAAAATATGAAATCTGTACACTTTATAAATATGAAGCCTTATTTATGCTCACGTACAGTTCAATGCGTTCAGACAGATTTCTGTTTCCATAAAAAGAAGTTTGAGGATCAGAGCTGCAGCCTTCTGCAGTCTTAACAGTTTATGTACAAACAGTTCAACTGTCAGAAGATCACAGACCTTCTTCTCATACTGGTCTGTGGAGACACTTTTCACAATAAAAGCTCCACTGAGAGGATATTAAGTAAAAAAAATCCCTCCTCTTTGCCCACATAAGGACTTCCTGTCTGCAGCAGCTGATGATGGCAGGTCCGCCTGCAACATCATCATTTCACTTTGTCCATGTCGATGGCTGTGATTGGATCCTCCTCCTGGATGCTCATGCCCCCTGCTGACTGACAGCAGCTGTGCTGATGATCCCTCCAGTCCTGCAGAGGGTAAAATCAACCTGAAGTGTGGTTCTCTTCACAGATGTACAGTTGCTGTTCATGCATATCTTAATACTGTCGTCCTGATAAAGTGACAGTACTGACACGTTTTCACCGTACTCCTATATCAACTTATAATAAGGGTGAGAACAACAGGGGAGGTGATCAGGCCAACATTGTGAGACGAATGACGTTTTTCAAATTAAGTTAGTGATAAAGAGAGAAACACATACAAACATCCTCAGAACCTATTTTTCAAAGCAGCAAACACAGTGCTGTGTCCGAAATCACTCACTATATAGAGAATTTGGCATTTTGTAGTAACATTTTGATACCTTTTATATTGGACTCATTGTATCCCACAGTGTATCGTGTAAGAGAGTGTACAAGTGATGGTCACTAACTGAGCAATGTCTCTCTGGCGATTCTACTCCCTTGTTCTTATCAGAAATACCTGGATTATCGATAAAGAGTCTGTTTTAGCATACGTCGTTCATATTTGGCGTAGTTTTTGTTTATGACAGGCACGAGACAAATCTGTGAGCTGTTCTGGTAAAATATTAAATAAGTGCAGAGCAGCACAGCACAAACTAGTTTATTTCTACATTCAAACATGGGCATTCAATATGTCTTTTAACCTTAAAGCATGAAAGCATTGTGAGATAAACATTTTAAAATGTATTATGGGATTTTCCACCGGCT